>NW_020634484.1:546-1000 GCF_003573695.1 Papaver somniferum
TGATATCTTGTTTTGCATGCCTTCCACGTGTCTCTTTCTGTACACGTGGTAGATGATGAAAGGTGTACGTACAATTTTCCCCTCTTCTTTTGACTTGGGCGTATTTTGCAATTTAGAAGAAGAAAGGTCGTCCTACACGTTTTATCTCTCCTGAAATAACTTCCCCTATAAATACGGGCATGTTTTCCACTTTGCATTAACTTTTCCCATAACTGCTCCTTGGTACGAGGGACAGTTATTGTCTTCTCTAGCTTTATAAATAGGAAAGAGAATGTGAAAAAAAAAACTTTTATCCTCTTCTTGTCAGTGTTCATCCTCTTCTTGTAAGTATTCATCCTTTCTTTGTTTTCTCGCAAGATCCGAGCGTAGCTAGCATTGAGCTTCGAGTAAACCTGATCTTCGAATTTTCGATCGCCTTTTCGTCGTTCATCTCTTCGTTCCTTCTTATCTTCGT
>NW_020634485.1:0-531 GCF_003573695.1 Papaver somniferum
TTGTAACATTAAGTGTAACCAAAATTAAGTATGAAATCAAATCTTTACAAGTCTTTGAACGAACTTTTATTTACCACTACAAAATTACATCAATTTTTGGCGCCGCCAACGCGGACTTGTATTTAGATTTGTTTTAGGTTTCTTTTTCTTTTTATTATTTTTGTTCTTTTTTATGCGTTTTGGTATTTTTTGATTCTTTTCAGATTTGGAGCGAAGCTACAAGGAAAGAAAAAGTGCTATAAAAGGAAAGCATCGCCAGATAGGAGGAATCTGAAAGGAGTGAAGAAGAATATTTTGTATATAGTTATTTTGTTTTATTTTTAGAAACTGTAAATAAGGTTTTATTTTTTTAATTTTTCTTTTCCTTTTTGGACATTTTTATTTTTGGACTTGGACATTTTTATTTTTAAACCCTAAGGAAGGGTTAAAATTAAATATAAACTGTTTGCAGGGAAGGACGACAGTTACGATACTGTCTCGGCCCCTCGGGTTCGTACACTGACATAGGAGTCGGTGGCCTGAGTCGACTTC
>NW_020634485.1:542-1000 GCF_003573695.1 Papaver somniferum
TTTACGATACTGTCTCGGCCCCTCGGATTTGTACACTGACATAGGAGTCGGTGGCCTGAGTCGACTTCAATGGTTCATCGCCCGTCTGGTACGGGAGGTAAGACTCTATCCACCCACAAATCCCCTGTCAATGGGTTTTATTTTGTGTGACAACTCACACCCCTGCAGTAGAATATCGAACCGGTATTACAATAGCCAATACAACGAATATCCGACTGAGTTTCAAAATGGACGTTACTACTTTGACCATAGTGTGAATAGTGGTTTGGAACATCAGCCTTTTGAAGATTATGGTCCATACCATGGTGATCCCAATTACTATCCATATACGCACCGGTCATATGAGCAAAATTCTTATATTTCTCCTTTAGAAGAGTCTCTCAGGAAATTAGAAGAGTCGACACGTAGGATAGCTGAGATGAATAACTTAGTTTATGACGAAAGAAAACTTTCTATAG
>NW_020634486.1:0-627 GCF_003573695.1 Papaver somniferum
AAAAAAAAAAAAAAAAAAAAAAAAAAAAAAATCAGAAAAATACCAAAAAATCAAGTATTTATCAATTCCATCATCTCTTGTTCCAAAAAATAAAAAGAGATTTGTCAATGTAAATAAGAGTCATGTAAATAGTCATCTTTTGTTTCTTTGTAATAAGCAAGGAGGGTGTATGCCATTGATGTACAACGCGAGAAATTGTGAAATACCTCCAACTCATTCACAATTCTCGTAAAGTCCGGACAGCTAGCTAGATTTCGACCTCAGTTCTTAGCCTGAGAAACTATCTCTTGGTGATTAGTAGTCATAACTTCAGATCTTTCTTTACACATGTGTAGATACACTTTACACTCTTATCACATGTCCTTATTTGTTATCAGTGCTAGGATTGTGCCTTCGATAGCTAGATTGACATCTCCATTTTGCTGTGAGCTTAAACTGTTTTGCACATGTCACGTTTGATGGAATATGAGCTTATATTTTGTCCTTAGGTTTTGTAGGCACACCTCTGGTAAACCTTCACGAGACTTCAACTCGTCCACTAGGGACACTTAGTGGTTTAAAAGGCTTAGTGCATACGCTAAATGCATTCGAGAGACCAGCGACAGTGGTATAGTTAGGATTTCCTTA
>NW_020634487.1:0-754 GCF_003573695.1 Papaver somniferum
AAGGATTAGAAATAAATAATCAACAATCAACATCAATGCTATGGTTAATAGATTTTATTCATGTCTGGTTATTTAATATTGTTTTTGATGGCTTAGGTTTAGTTAGTTGAAAATTTTGTGATGCTTTGATTTGGGAATTTTATTGGTTACACTTAATTGATAGGAAATAAACACATTCTCGACTCGCTTCATGGATTGTTAAGATTTTCGATTTTACATACACTTACATGAAAGACGGACACATTTGTTGGTGAAAATTAGCGCAAATTTGATGGTAGACGAAGGAGCTATACCATATTTTCAGTTTGATTTCAGTAAGTGCATCAATTAGGAGTATAATTAAACTAGGTACCCAACCCAGTCGGTAGTATAAAAGAAATTAAGTGAATTATTGTACCTAACTCAACTAGGAGGGTATTTTGGTCCGAAACAAAAGTAAACAATTCGCCAAGTTTGACTGAGTCGTAAACGCACATGGTTGATACCTTTTAAACGAGTTCCCCTGTTTCTGTACCTTTACCTATAAAATAGGTAATATTCTTGAGCTTTGTTCAATTTATTTTCTACTTCATAAAGGGGAAACAACTGGGACAACTGGGGATGATCCAAATCTTGGACATGAGGTGGCACAATCTTAATGATTAAGAGGGGAATGATTTTAACATTGGGATTAGTAATGAGGTGAAGAGAGGAATGATTAAAGGTCCAGATTTATTATCTGGACAATAATAATCATCCCAAGTGTAGAGTTTTC
>NW_020634488.1:0-542 GCF_003573695.1 Papaver somniferum
CATGTTTGTCAATGTTAGTGATCAAAACTATGAGTCTTGATTTCTAGTCTATTATAGCTAAGTCTCGGACTAGGATAGAAAGTGTAGTTGAGCTCAAGGACTTCATGGTGATTCATCATACAAGTAGAAGAACTACTCAAGGAACCGGTGGAAATTATCGACAAAAAGGTATGTGAAGACTTGAACTTATCTGTCACTCAAAAGTCTATCTACTCTATCTTCTACTCTTTGAGACAAGAAGTCGTATGCTATATATATAGACTTGGATTATACACATTTGGTATTTCGAGCTGAGTATACCTCGCCTATCTATATCTCGAAATATGTGTTGGTAAGCTTTTCGCTTCGATCAAGTTTATCTTTACCTAGTGACGAAAGTCGTGATATGTTTCAATCACTTTGAAAATTTCTTTGACGAGAAATGGTGTAACAACTATATAACGTCCTATAAGAATGTTTCAATGATTGGAACGAGAGTTTAGATTGCATAACCAATGGTGGACATAAGCATTGTTGTGGAAACACATTTATGTATAAGTCCT
>NW_020634488.1:553-1000 GCF_003573695.1 Papaver somniferum
AGAGTTTAGATTACATAACCAATGGTGGACATAAGCATTGTTGTGGAAACACATTTATGTATAAGTCCTATTCCTTGAACCAAAGTTTGCGAACTTTGTTGATCAAGAGAACTGGAAGAATGGCGTGAGCCAAGTCCGCGAACTCAGTCCGCGAACTTCCGAAGTTCTCAAAACCGAGAATTTCTGCTGGAGTTGACAAACTACTTGCGTGAAGATAAGTCCGCGAACCGGCGAAGTTCTCAAACCCGAGAATTTCTGCTGGAGTTTGTAAACTCTGCCCGGTAACTTAAGTCCGCGAACCTAGTCTGCGAACTTGAGAAGGTTATATATCTGAAGATGATTTCTGAACTTAAACTTAAAAATACTAAGGAATGCAGTTTGCAAACCGTGGATATAAAAGTTCATGAACCGATTCAAGTGAATCAAATCATCTTTGCTTCAATTGTG
>NW_020634489.1:0-562 GCF_003573695.1 Papaver somniferum
ACTTTTGTGATTAGTTTGGTTGTGTATTCCGATTAGATTAATTATGGGTTCTCGTGTAATTAATCTAATTGACTTTTTTGAGCCTCCATATGTTCACTTATGTTGAGCATTTCCGGTTAAATTAATCATGAATTCTCTTGTGGTTAATTTAATTGAATATTTTGTATTTAAATTCATACTTGTATGTGATTTTTTATGTCCAAAGAAATCCTTCTTTTTTTTTTTCGAAATTAAGGTCGCTTTTGTTGTTCTTTCGGGAATGACATACTATGGGGGAGAGTTCTTATTTGAACTTGTTCTTAATTTCCAAATCTTTGTGGGGAGTGCGGCTGTGGAATATTATAGGGGTTATCTTGTATCTTTAAAATCCTTGATGAATGCATTTAGCTTCGGCTTTATGATTCCATCTAAATAAGTTGATATTTTGCTTTCTTTTGGTCAAGAAATATCTCTTTCGGAAATTTCGGAAATTTTATTGACAAAAAGGGGGAGAATAAATATGTAGTTCACACTACAAATACATATGGTTTTCGGATCATTATGTAAGGGGGAGTAGTTTCCA
>NW_020634489.1:573-1000 GCF_003573695.1 Papaver somniferum
CAATTTTATTGACAAAAAGGGGGAGAATTAATATGTAGTTCACACTACAAATACATATGGTTTTCGGATCATTATGTAAGGGGGAGTAGTTTCCATGTGAGATGGAGTATTGACTAAGGGGGAGTGATACATATCACCATAGTATTGTTGTTAAAGTTGTGATACAATTGAACTTTGACATTGTATAATAATACTATGACACTGTATAACAATGATTGAGAACTATTGTTTACTTGTTGTTATAGCTACGGATTTTCAACAACGATGATGATGAACTTACAACCTTTGGTATCATTGGAGTACTTGGAAGTGACGAAGATTTCGAGTAATGTTGAAGATTAGACATGTGGAATAGGAGCTACAAAAGTTTATTTATTTATTTTTGTATTATATATGTATTAATAGTTGTGACTAAAATTGACAAACG
>NW_020634490.1:0-683 GCF_003573695.1 Papaver somniferum
GACCGTTTCCTAATTCTTTTGGTAACTTATACATCCTTGTCGTTGTAGACTATGTCTCTAAGTGGATTGAGGCGGTTGCGTGTAAGATGACCATAGGGTTGTGATTGAGTTCTTGAAAAATAATATACTTACACGTTTTGGTACACAGTGAGCTATAATTAGTGATGGAGGGTCGCACTTTTGTAATGGACCTTTTAGGCTTTTGATGAAGAAATATGGTATTACACATAAGATAGCTACCCCATATCATCCACAGACTAGTGGTCAGGTAGAGGTTTCCAATAGGGAGATAAAGCGTATATTAGAGAAAATAGTTAATCCTAATCGAAAAGACTGGTCGTCTAGGCTTACTTATGCCTTATGGGCTTACCGTACTGCGTTTAAGACCCCCATTGGAATGTCGCCTTATCGGCTTGTGTATGGAAAGGCATGTCATTTACCTGTTGAGTTAGAACATAGAGCTTATTGGGATGTTAAGCAGCTAAATTTTTCACTTGACAAGGCAGGAGCCCATAGGAAACTCCAGCTCAATGAGTTGGAAGAGATTCGTATAGATGCTTACGATAGTGCAAAGGAGTATAAGAACAAAATGACACTTGTGCATGATAGAAATATTTTAAGGAAGTCATTTTCCCCAGGTCAAAAAGTTTTTCTGTAAGATACCCGCTTGCATCTTTTCCCTG
>NW_020634490.1:694-1000 GCF_003573695.1 Papaver somniferum
AAGTCATTTTCTCCAGGTCAAAAAGTTCTTCTGTATGATACCCGCTTGCATCTTTTCCCTGGGAAGTTACGTTCTCGGTGGATGGGTCCTTTTATTGTTCGCACTGTCTTTCCTCATGGAGCTGTTGAGATCGAGACACCAGATGGTAGTAGTTCTTCGAAGGTTAACGGTCAGAGATTGAAACCCTTTTTAGAGCCCTTTCCTACGGGTGATGTTGAGGAGGTCCCTCTGGAGGATCCTGTTTACCATTGATTGACCATCGAGGCGATTGTATGTTGTATATTAGTTTTTGATTTCTCTCTTCAC
>NW_020634491.1:0-1000 GCF_003573695.1 Papaver somniferum
TAATTTTGTTAAATGTGGTAGTAATGGGTTCTAACGATTTCTAACATATACATTTGTGAGACACTTTGCGGTTGAGTTGGACAATTGACGTTACGAATTGTGGGTTACGAATTTTGGGTAAGTCATCTTTACGAATATGTTCCCTAGGTAGAGACCATACTGATATGTAGGATGCACACTAATTACATGGTTGTACCAAGGGAGTGAGTCAGGCCTTTTTCATGTAGTTAAAGTGTTGTGCCCAATGGCATCTTGGTGTGTCCATTGGCTCACATATGGTGTTGTGTTGAAGTGGTGCGGCCACAGGCCTCTTGGTGTGTCCATTGGCCTCACGCGCGGTGTTGTGTACGCCGGATATTCAATTCCTTAATAACGGATTGAAACGAATGTGGATATGTTCCGCCCGGTGTTGTGTACGCCGGATATTCAATTCCTTAATAACGGATTGAAACGAGTGTGGATATGTTCCGCGCGGTGTTGTGTACGCCGGATATTCAATTCCTTAGTAACGGGTTGAAACGAGTGTGGATATGTTCCGCGTGGTGTTGTGTACACCGGATATTCAATTCCTTAATAAAGGGTTGAAACGAGTGTGGATACGTTTACGAATCAGAACGTTTGAGTACATTGACGTTTCTGTATTTGGATGTGGTCTTATGAAAATGTTCCTTAACTTTACGAGTTATATGTAGGATTTGTTCCCTGCGTTCTGTGTGTTGGGGTTGGAGTACTAGGATGATTCCCTATTTGGTAACTCTTTGAAATGTGTAGGTTGTGACCCAATGCAAATTTTTTTCTGTTGTCGTGCCTGCCTGTGTTTTCTTTTATTATTGTTAGCATTCATTTAACTAGAGAATAATTCAGTTTGGTTTCCCGTTGAGCAATAATTTCATTTGTGAAAAATTAATCATTAAGTAGCATACTGAGTATCCTAGTTAAGTCAGGTAGAAATAAGGAATACAACAGACTTTAGTTTACGAAATTATTTAGTTATTTGGGG
>NW_020634492.1:0-475 GCF_003573695.1 Papaver somniferum
TCCTTGTTCAAACTCTTCGTACGCGTCTTCTGTTGTTACCAAAATTTCCCAAGATATAAGGGAATCGAATAAGAGAAGATATCCTCCCTAATCCTCCACGCAATTGCCAAAACTGGACCCAACAGAATCCCGTGAAAACAGCATTCCCTGTTGAACTTTGTTCTCTTTTCACAACTTATCCAGCCCAATTTGCTTCGTGAAATCACTTACACTATCCATGTTTAGCTTAATCACGTTCATCCCAACTGTTTCCAGCGATTGAATCTCTTCAAATCTGCTCCAAAATTCGAACCCTAAAAATTGTTCTTCGCTGCCCATAGTTTCCCGCCAAAACGAATGTTTGAAAACGTGAAGAAATGTGACCTTCCCCTATCCAGTCCCGGTCTCCCTTTAGCAGATGCCTGGAAATGGGTCACCATTTAGTAATTAGGTTACCCCTTATCCAAAGTGAGAGTCCGTATAATAATTTTCTCCC
>NW_020634492.1:486-1000 GCF_003573695.1 Papaver somniferum
CCCCTTAGTAATTAGGTTACCCCTTATCCAAAGTGAGAGTCCGTATAGTAATTTTCTCCCACGAGCGCAAAAACCACTCTTTTAGACAATTTCGCCGCAAAAGCTTATTTCTCCAAAAAATACCTACAGGGACATAAAAAGCCATAATAAATATAAAATCGAGCACTAATAATATATACAATTGAGATTATATAAGACACAAAAATGTGCCTATCAAATACCCCCAAACTTATTATTTGCTAGTCCTCGAGCAAATCAAATAGAAAATAAAATCCTAACTCACTGTCGCAGGCATCGTCGATTGCATTTAGCGTATGCAATAAGCCTTTAAACCCCTAGGTGTCCCTAGTGGCTGAGTTATAGTCTCGGGAGGGCTTACTAGAGATATACCCACAAAACCTTAATACTTCAGACCCTAGCTATCTACAACGAACCTTGGAAGGCACTAAAGAATCTCCTTGGTTGGCATACTTATTGACTACAAGAGGAAGTACCCTGATGCGAAATTCCAATT
>NW_020634493.1:0-533 GCF_003573695.1 Papaver somniferum
CTATGTCATATACGAAGCAGAGGGGCCGAGACGATATAGTAATCGTCGTCCTTCCCTGCACACAGTTTATATAATTTTTTATTTTTTTTTAATAATACCCTTCCGTAGGGTTAAAAAAAAAATTCCAATTGTTTAAAGTCCAAAGTCCAAAATAAATAAATAAAAAATTACAGTTTTCCTCACACACTCTAAAAAAATTAAAAATTAAAAATTAAAAATTGAATCCTAAAATTGTCCTCTTTTCTTCTCTTTTCGCTTTAAGATTTTTCCTCTCCAAATCCTTAGTGCTCCACTTCGAACCTGTAAATCAAAGAAAAAAAAAGACAAAGTAAAAAGGAACAAATAATAAAAATAAAATAAACCTAAAAAAATAAAAATAAATCTATATACAAGTCCGCGTCGGCGGCGCCATTTTGTTGTAATAATTCGATTGCGGTAAATAAGGATTCGTTGCTCGGACTTGAAAAGATTTTTAAAACAAAAATATATACAAAATTTGTCACAGGATCAAGAGATACTAGGACTCAGGATTC
>NW_020634493.1:544-1000 GCF_003573695.1 Papaver somniferum
AAAATAGATTTTGTAAAGTATTAGATGTAAATCATAAGCATGATGCATCAAGAGTTCCTAGACTAAGCATACATCATCAGATAAAATCACAAATAATCAAGAAAAATCATAAATCAACTCATAATAGTGCAAATAGTCATAAAAGAATTAAATAGAATTACTCATGCATAAAGAATGGTTTCCTCCATCATCCCAGTAATGGGGTTTAGCTATTCATAATAATCATGTTCTAAAAATATATATTTGATGCTCAAAATATGATTAAAAGAGTCAAAAGTTATGAAACAATGATTCTAAGACTCACAAGATGTTTAAAAGATTGAAAAAGGGATAACACAGAGGATCTACGACCCTCAGTAAGCGTCCAGAAAGAAACCATAGATGGTAACTGCAGCTAAACTACGACACTTCCTCTCTGCTGCTTCCACTATTGAAGAACGACGGCCCTGGAGGGTC
>NW_020634494.1:0-462 GCF_003573695.1 Papaver somniferum
GTTTGATGGAGATGGAGTGATTGTTTCCATTGACGAGAAGGAGATGAGTAAACTGAAATGATGAAGTACAACAGAGAGAATACGAAGGAAAACGAGTATTGGTTTGCTGCCATTACCGAAGGAAGAAAAGAGCTCAGCAAAGAACAGATAATGGTGTTGAATATCATGATGACTGGTCGTGATAGGATAACGATGATGAACCTCTGCCATTTCCGAGAAAACAAGATGGGTCACTGGTAAAACAAGTTAAGAAGGAGACTGCCAGTATGGATGATCCGATGGAGCTGCGGATGTTAGCATGAAGGAGTTTTGCTTGAGAACAAAACACAGAAGATGCTGCTCGAGAATATCAATGGAAGTGAGACTCGAGTTGCTGCTAATGATCACGGGAGTATTGATGGAGCTGAGTTGCCGATGAAGTTTGATAGAGATGGCAGAGATGGAGAACTCGCAACATTTGAA
>NW_020634494.1:473-1000 GCF_003573695.1 Papaver somniferum
GGAGTATTGATGGAGCTGAGTTGCCGATGAAGTTTGATCGAGATGGCAGAGATGGAGAACTCGCAACATTTGAACTATATACTGCTGTCATTATCGGCAGTAGATGATGTCATTGATTGATCATGATCATGGCAGTAATGCTCGGGATTTGTTGTGACTGAAGAACACGACCAGGAAGGAATGAACTCAAGCTGGCAGTGAACGTTGCTGCCTTTGTTGGTGACGAGATCGAGTCCGAGAATAGGTCGATGTTGAATGATAAAACATGAACTCGTGTTTGATTTGGAACCAATTTACTTGACCGCAAAACAGGGGTGAAACAATCTTGTTGCTACAGTGAGTAGTATGGACTCTATGGAAGATCTGTAGGTTATTTCCGCGTCTAAGATAAACATGAATCACTCTTACGCGGCTGTAGAGATTAGGTAATACAGGGAAGTTGAAACTTGACCGAGAATTCAGAGTTTGGATGAGAATAGAGTCGGCAAAAAAACAGTCACCAGGCCAAGCTTTCACCGTCGATTTAT
>NW_020634495.1:0-285 GCF_003573695.1 Papaver somniferum
ATATAAATTTCTGGAAGGTAAATAAACACTCAAATGATAGCACACAGAGGACAGAGTCACGTGTTCAACACGCTGTCCTTAACACGATAGTTGACCGGTACGCCTCAAGAATGAGTGATGCCTATACCCTGTGGTCAAGTCGTATCCAGGATAAAACTGCCCGATCCAAGCACTATTAGCACTACAATACTTGGCCACTCTTACGAACCCAACAGCTATTGCGCACAGAATGAAATAAATAACCACACAGGGGGAGAAGACGAAAAGAAGAGGATAGTAGCTCTT
>NW_020634495.1:485-865 GCF_003573695.1 Papaver somniferum
GTCTCTCTTTTTTTTTTCTCTCTTTTACAAAATAAAGAAATTCTTCTTCTTTCGCTCCTTTAGCTTTGCTTTTCGCTCCCAAACTTTAAGTAAATCACCACAAGCTTTGGCAAAATTGTCTTTCGCTCCAATCTTCAAAAATCTGCAAGGAAACAAAAAAAAACCAAAAACGTAAAGAAGAACAAAAATAATAAAAATAAAAAAATCTAAAAAAAAAAATGCTAACTAAACACAAATCCCCGGCAGCGGCGCCAAAAATTTGATGTATTTCAAATAGTGATTGTAGTTGTAGGGGTAAACAGGGGTCTTTTCAGACTTGTGAAGAAAACAATTTTTTTTTAGATTTAAATTAAACACACAAATAAATAAAATAGTTCAAA
>NW_020634495.1:875-1000 GCF_003573695.1 Papaver somniferum
CAGAGTCACGTGTTCAACACGCTGTCCTTAACACGATAGTTGACCGGTACGCCTCAAGAATGAGTGATGCCTATACCCTGTGGTCAAGTCGTATCCAGGATAAAACTGCCCGATCCAAGCACTAT
>NW_020634496.1:0-647 GCF_003573695.1 Papaver somniferum
GAAAGAGTTCATAAAAATGTTGAATTTTATATACGTTAACTCAAAAAAGTCTACACATTTCGTTATAAGTCGGAAATTGATTTCTGAGACTAAATTGTAAACTAGATAAACTCATCTTTAACAGAAAAAGTTTGAAAAATGTATTGTAATTACAATTAATATGTTCTAAGGCAATACGTCTAGTAAAAATTGCATTTCTATGTACGTTGATTCAAGAAAATATGAAGGAAGTCAAATTTCACAATAGAAGAAGGATGAAAGACCATGCAGAACTAATCCAAATTCCATCAAATTTCATCTATTTGAATCCAATTGAAAGACAAAGCCAATACAAAAATAAAGAATTCATAAAAATGTTATATTTTTTATATGTTAACTCAAAAAAGTCTACACTATTCGTTATAAGTCGGAAGTTGATTTGTGAGACTAAATTGTAAACTAGATAAACTCCTCTTTAACAGAAAAAGTTTGAAAAAAATGATGAAAGACCAAGCAGAATCAATCTAATTCCTAACAAATTTCACCTATCTTGAATCAAATTGAAAGACAAAGCCAACACAAAAATAAAGAGTTCATAAAAATGTTGAATTTTTATACGTTAACTCAAAAAAGTGTACACACATTGTTATAAGTCTGAAATTGATTTC
>NW_020634496.1:658-990 GCF_003573695.1 Papaver somniferum
GAATTTTTTATACGTTAACTCAAAAAAGTGTACACACATTGTTATAAGTCTGAAATTGATTTCTGAAACTAAATTGTAAACTAGATAAACTTATCTTTAACAGAAAAAGTTTGAAAAATGTATTGTAATCACAAATAATATGTTCTAAGGCATTACGTCTAGTAAAAATTGCATTTTTATGTACGTATATTCAAGAAAATATGAAGGAAGTCAAATTTCACAATAGAAGAAGGATGAAAGACCAAGAAGAACTAATCCAAATCCTAACAAACTTCATCTATTTGAATCAAATTGAAAGACAAAGCCAATACAAAAATAAAGAGTTCATAAAA
>NW_020634497.1:0-389 GCF_003573695.1 Papaver somniferum
GTATGTTGATGTTTTTCAAATAATGATTGTAGTAGTGGTAAAAACTGGGTCTTTTCAGACTTGTGAAGAAAACAATTTTTATAGATTTAAATTAAACAGGCAACTAAATAAAATAATTCAAAGTTTTGGAGAAAAATACCAAGACTAGGATTCCACCATTGACCAAATAAATAGTAAACTCTAAATAATATTCATGCAATTTTATCTTTAAAAATAATTCTAATATTTGCCTCAAGTATATTCTTGAAGTAATAGTTGTAATCAAAGAGTATAAAACATCAAAAGTATTTAAAACCCAGCATGCTTCATCAAATTAATTCACAACTATTCAATAAGAACTAATATTTCAATTCAATCCCATGCAAATAATCAAATAATAATATTGCAAA
>NW_020634497.1:463-722 GCF_003573695.1 Papaver somniferum
TTCTCTGACTTGAACTCAACTGTTTTGAAGTATATCCCACGCAAGAATCTCTCCCAAATCTTTCAAACCAATTCAAAACCCTAAACAGGGACCGTGTGCACTGTCTTGACTTTGTGTGGATTTTCTGACTTATCCAGCCCAATTAGATGGGTCTAATCGCTCCTAACAGGTCCCTTATGTCTTGTAGAGTCCGTGGGTACCAAATTTGCCCATTAAATCGCCTCCTAGGTCGCTCAAATCCTTGATCCAAAACTGTTGA
>NW_020634498.1:0-310 GCF_003573695.1 Papaver somniferum
AAATTTTGTTTATGAGGTCTAGATTTCAAAATTTTGCTAAAATATCAAGATCATCTTGGTTTATAGATCAACATGTCCTGATCATTAGCATGTTTCAAAAAAAAAATAGAAACCTGTTGAGCTAAATTATAACGTTCGAGTCTTTTCGAATGTGTATTATTCGAATGTACACTCAAAACTGCTCTAAATAGAAAATTCGTGTTTATGAGGCCTAGCCTTCAAAACTTGGCTAAAATATAAAGATCATGTGGGTCTATAGACCAACATGTCCTGATAATTAGCATGTTTTCAATCAAAATAGACACCTCTT
>NW_020634499.1:0-498 GCF_003573695.1 Papaver somniferum
TGGGCTGGATAAGCCGGAAAAAGGAAACAGAGTTTGAGTTTTGCACGGAAACTTTGTGGAATTATTTTAGGAATTCCAGGGAGACTAAACGCGTGATATTGTTTCCTAAGGTAGTATTCTATCTAAGGAAGAGTTTAGGATGGTTTGGAAGTCTCAGAAACAATTAAGGAAGTCGGCAGAAGAGATTATTGCCGTGGCTTGCACGAAAAGAAAAAGAGAGAATTAATCGCTATTTTTAGGTTTCTGAGTAGTATAAAAGGTGTGTTTAAGTCCTAGGTAAGGAAACGAAGTTATTGGAGCAGTCGCAGAGGAGTTTGTAACACTACAGAGGCGAATTGATTAAGTTGCAGGAAACCCGTATTTATGCTGCTGCTGCTGAAGAACATCCGTTGCAAATAAGAACAGCGTCTCAAATTTGTAACTCTGCTACAGTTTCTTCTTTGTAACAGTTAGTCGTTCGTTTTGCGACTCCAATACACCGTTGCAAACATTCAGAGT
>NW_020634499.1:509-1000 GCF_003573695.1 Papaver somniferum
ACAGTCAGTCATTCGTTTTGCGACTCCAATACACCGTTGCAAACATTCAGAGTTATAGTTTTTCATCTTTTAATCAACTTTTGAACCATAAACAAATATTTTGAGAAAGTGATTAATATGAGGAGCTAAACCCCATTGATGAGGCGACGGAGGAAGCCATTTTTCCAATTATTATGTGGTAAATTCTATTTAATTTAATTTTCGTAATTCTTTTATGATTATTTGCACTGAACTGAAATCGAATATATGATTCTGATTAAGTGGTTGTGTTCTCAATTGATGGGTCATGCTTAGGTTAAATCTTTTGATGGTCCATGCTTTCGATTTACAACTATTGTTTTGAGAATCTACTTGTCTAGGCGAAAATATTAGAATCACTTTAAACGTAAAGAGTTGCATAAATATTGACTAGATTAAATCACATAAAAATTGGAGATTGGTGGAATCCAAAGTCTCAGTGCTTTTTATAAACTTGAATACAATTTCTTTTT
>NW_020634500.1:0-494 GCF_003573695.1 Papaver somniferum
TTAGACTGTTGTTAGTTCTAAAGACGATCTTGTGATAATCCATTGTTAACATACTCCTTTCTGTGCGTGATTGATCACAAGAGATTCAAGTGATTGTGTGCAGGTGTTTATTGAAGATTTGAAGACAAAGAAGATATTGAAGATCTGACTTGGGTTTTATAATCTTTGGTGTGCACAATACTTGTTTCGGTAAAAGAGGATCCAATTAATAATCGGTTTATCCTTGTGGTATATTGGATTGATTAATTGAGTAGATCGGCATCAACACGGTTCTTCGGATTAAAGGTGTTGTTGGCTTAATCTTAATCGACTACCTTTTGGTGATTGAACATAAGATAGATCTAAGGACCTGACGAAAAGAGCCTTTGTCTGACTCATATCACTTGGTTGAATAGAGTTGATACCAAACAGATTTGTTGTTCCTTTACTGTTTGGAATACGAACCAAAGGAATTGTTCCAAGTACGTGACTTATATATAAGTTGGAGGCATGGG
>NW_020634500.1:505-1000 GCF_003573695.1 Papaver somniferum
TAGAGTTGATACCAAACAGATTTGTTGTTCCTTTACTGTTTGGAATACGAACCAAAGGAATTGTTCCAAGTACGTGACTTATATATAAGTTGGAGGCGTGGGAATACAGAAGTAACTAGGTGAAGTATAGGGTTAGTTACTTGGTCTCAATTATACGAAGTTAGTGTAATTTTGTGTAGCGGCTTAATCCTGAGAGTATTCAATTATGGACTAGGTCCCGGGGTTTTTCTGCATTTGCGGTTTCCTCGTTAACAAAATCTTGCTATGTCATTTACTTTTGTATTCCGCATTATAATTGTTTTATTATAATTAAAGTAAATTACACAAACGTTAATTCCTATTTACTTGATAAGCAATCATATTGTGTTTGGTTAAGTCCGAACCTGTATAAAGTAAACATACTTCGTTGTTGTATTGTCTCGATCTCGTAGCCATAGACGATCACACGAAGTGTGAACTGATTAGTTGTATTGTCTCCACTCAGTCCATAGACAA
>NW_020634501.1:0-353 GCF_003573695.1 Papaver somniferum
ACGGATATAATTGTTACGAACCACTGTTACAAAGTACCCTAACACAGAACTGTTGCGAACACTGAATAATTGTTACACAAATTGTGACAAAGTGATTGAATTTGAAAGAAAAGGCCACGGATTCTGCGACTGTCTTTTACTGCTGTTATGTGTTCTTCTTCTTCCTCTCGCATGTATCTCTGCAACTTGGTGTTTTTATGCTCTGCTATGTTCTAAACTTTCCCAAAGTGTGCGTAGGTATTCTATGAGCTATCCCAACTCCTTTTATAGCCCACAGGTCGATTGAACTTCAAGAAATCTTCGGCTATTCTTATCTTTCCTCCACCTCAAGTCTCGGGATTTCTTTCCCTGCC
>NW_020634501.1:553-734 GCF_003573695.1 Papaver somniferum
AACTCCAGCAAAATCTCGCCTGAAAATTCCGCTGCAAAACTGAATTTGAATTTAGTTTTTCCCACCAAAATTCTGGTGAAGATAAAGGATTCCCCCTATCCAGAGTAGGGGTGTAGATAGCGGCTCTCTTGGGGGTGCCATGGGGTGCCCCTTATCCAATCTGTGGGTGCCAATATCATTT
>NW_020634501.1:745-1000 GCF_003573695.1 Papaver somniferum
CATGGGGTGCCCCTTATCCAATCTGTGGGTGCCAATATCATTTCCTCCAGGTTCTTTAGACAACTTTTCGAGCCGATTTTTCCAAAAATGTTTATTGGCCAAAAATACCTACACACACATAAAACACCATAATAAGTACAAAAATGAGCTCTAACAATATATAGAATCGAGACAAATTAGACACAAAAATGTCTCTATCAGTTCTCCTTAAGATTGAGAGCAATAACGCCTTCAGGAGGCCGGTGACACTCACTG
>NW_020634502.1:0-348 GCF_003573695.1 Papaver somniferum
ATTGCTCGGTTGAACCCACTAGCGTTGGTATGTCAAGTTAGTTGTCAATTTTAGTTGCCAAAATGCGTTCTTGATTTAGTATATTAAAGATAGTTTCGGACTAGATTAAGTCTAAGAAGTAGAATCGAAGCTATCCTTGAAGGATGAAGTTTGAAGACTATAAGAAGATATCATCGAGGACTTCATCAACAAAGGTATGTGGTAATTGATTTCATTTGGCTTCTTGTTCAATTCTACCTTTCTAATCTATCGAAACAAATGCTCACTCTATGGAACAATTTCTATGACGGTAAATGTACACTTATGTATATGTACTCGAGGTTATTTGAGCCACGACTTTTATGACAA
>NW_020634502.1:359-1000 GCF_003573695.1 Papaver somniferum
TGTACATTTATGTATATATACTCGTGGTTATTTGAGCCACGACTTTTGTGACAATAACCTTTATCCCTGGAAAGGTTCTCATGTTATAGTGAATGAGCTTACGAATTCAACGAGCCAAGAATCACTCAATTCCGAGTTATAACGATGAAGTTATGAGTGATTTATTAAAGTAACAATTATAAGTGTTCATGTAATTGTTACATATCGTTAGTAAGAAACTATCCACGAACTGTTTGAAACGGTTCAAGGACTTGAGCCCAATTACGTGACCAGAAGCCATTTTTGGTCATGTTCTTGATGTTTCCTTATCTAGACAAGATAGCTATTACTCCAAACATGTTTGATTACCATATTAAAGTGTTTGTGATTCCTTCCTAAGATAAAATGTGATTTATTCACATAAATACAATATTTGCTAAATTAATTATTTATTTAATTATTTTGGCAAGAGTTGTAACTTAGGAAAGACTCCTAAAATTAGGAGAGTCTTGAAAAAGGAAAATAGCTTTGCTTAGCTTCCAAGCTATTGTTCACTATAAATAAAGGGTTCGTGAGTGCTACACGTTTTTATCTCCTTAGAAAATTAGTGTAAGCTTCATAAAGTTGCTTTCCATGTCTTTTGTTCTTCGTGAACAAGAGTG
>NW_020634503.1:0-255 GCF_003573695.1 Papaver somniferum
ATAATCCAAGTTATCTAACTAATTCAAGCAGTCTTAGAAAACCTAGCGTTTTTAGGGGCCACCCCAAAGGATTTAGGGGCCATCAATTTATACCCAGCCAAAGACTCTAGTTAAGGGGTACCCTATATGATATTGAAGTTACATAAATGCCCTTATGGTAAAACTGTATGAAAACCAAATCAAAAACAATTCTACTCATTTCAACTCTTCTTCTTCCAGTTTCCTATTATCTTTCGATTGTGGAAGAAAAAAAAA
>NW_020634503.1:455-725 GCF_003573695.1 Papaver somniferum
CCCATATTCGGAAGTTTGGGTAATTAATTATACTCCCGATTATTTCAATTTCAAAATTTGAAAAGTATAAGTTTTTCCCAAATTCTGATTTTTGGGCCATCTTACATTCGGGACTTTACAAAACAATTATCCTCCGAATATAGAAAGTTCAAAAAAACCACGCCTTGGCTCTAGGTGGTTCCAAGGGCCAATATAGAATGTTAGACAACCCATATTCGGAAGTTTGGGTAACTAATTATACTTCCGATTATTTCAATTTCAAAATTTGAA
>NW_020634504.1:0-395 GCF_003573695.1 Papaver somniferum
GTTTCTTTCCTCTTTTTTTCTTCTCGGATCGGTTTCTCTCAATTTCTTGTACTGTTTTTCAATCATCTTCATCTGAGCTTCGAATTAGGTTCTTCTGAGTTTCGAATTAGGTCATCTGAGCTTCGAACCAAGGTATTTATCCTTTCAATCATCCTCTTCTGCCGCTGTTCTAGAAATCTTGATGAATAATTAGGTTTATTCTGATCCGATTTCTATCAGGATAATTGTATATGATGTACATTATTATGTTTTTATGATTTCGTTTTATGATTTTTGTTTTATGATGATTTACAATGTCAATTCAGTTTCGAAGTAATTTCCGTTCGTTTTTTAAGTAATTTTCGTGATTTTTGTGTGTTTCAATTAGGTATTTGAGCTTCGAATTAGGTTTATCT
>NW_020634504.1:595-1000 GCF_003573695.1 Papaver somniferum
CAAGAAATGGTTAATTTGGGAAGGCCTTGGGTTGCTGACTACTGCCGCAACATTCCAAAAGAAAAGTGGTCCAGTGCTTTCTTCAAGGGCTGTAGTTATGGTTACACTTCATCTAGCGTTGTTGAATCGTTCAATAGCTGGATTAACAAAGAGAAGAAATTACATGCGTGTGCGTTTGTTGACTCGATCAGGTTTGTATCAGTTTCCTTAGTCACCGTACAAGCTTATATTAGTTTTCTTTTTGTAACAATATTAGCATATATGTTCTGTTAATCTACGTATATTTTTAGTATAACAGACTTGCTATCCCCTTGTCGTGTAGGATAGTATGATGGAAATGATGTCAGAACGTCGTGAAGAGAGTCTCTTGATGGACCCAGAACTGCTAACCCCTACGTATCAAGC
>NW_020634505.1:0-335 GCF_003573695.1 Papaver somniferum
AGATCTGTGAAGCTTGCTCGAATTCTCCATACTTTGATTTGACCCTGAAAAAGCGGGGGTATAACAACCACACCCAATATTTCGATTAGAAATCTGTATGGACTAACTCCAATATACTTTCTAGAGAATCAACTAGACAGTCAGACTCAATATAGAAAAAAGTATATCGAGGAGTTAATATCTCTCTCACTTGATTTCATCTTTACTCAATCAAATAGAAATCTGCGAGTCTTTATCAAATACAAGGATAATAACTTGGATGGTACCAAAGACCAATATCCAAGTGTCAATCAATTTAAATCAACAACCAAAGGTTGGATATTCTAATTGATTGA
>NW_020634505.1:346-716 GCF_003573695.1 Papaver somniferum
GGTACCAAAGACCAATATCCAAGTGTCAATCAATTTAAATCAACAACCAAAGGTTGGATATTCTAATTGATTTATCTTAACGCACTGTGATATTTCAATTATATAACAAAATATAATGCGGAATAGAAATAACACAGACACCAGAATTTTGTTAGCGAGGAAACCGCAAATGCAGAAAAACCCCGGGACCTAGTCCAGATTGAACACCACATTGTATTAAGCCGCTAGAGACACTAGCCTACTACAAACAAACTTCGGTCTGGACTGTAGTTGAACCTTAATCAATCTCACACTGATTCAAGGTACAGTTGCGCTCCTTACGTCTCTGATCCCAGCAGGATACTACGCACTTGATTCCCTTAGCTGATCT
>NW_020634506.1:0-398 GCF_003573695.1 Papaver somniferum
GACTTCTGGAGATTCATCATACAAGTAGAAGAACTACTCAAGGAACTGGTGGAACTTCTCGACAAAAAGTTATGTGAAGACTTGAACTTATCTATCACTCAAAAGTCTATCTACTCTATCTCCTACTCTTTGAGACAAGAAGTCGTATGCTATATATATAGACTTTGATTATACACATTTGGTATTTTGAGCCGAGTATACCTCGCCTATCTATATCTCGAAATATGAGTTGGTATGCTTTTCGCTTTAACCAAGTTTATCTTTACCATGTGACGAAAATCATGATATGTTTCAATCATCTTGAAAATTGCTTTGACGAGAAATGGTGTAACAACTATATAACGTCCTCTAAGAATGTTTCAATGATTGAAATGAGAGTTTAGATTACATAACCAATG
>NW_020634506.1:426-1000 GCF_003573695.1 Papaver somniferum
TTTCAATGACTGAAATGAGAGTTTATATTACATAACCAATGGTGGACATAAGAATTATTGTGGAAACACATTTATGTATAAGTCCTATTCCTTGAACCAAAGTTTTTGAACTTTGTTGATCAAGAGAACCGGAAGAATGGCGTGAGCCAAGTCCGTGAACTCAGTCCGCGAACTGCCGAAGTTATCAAACCCGAGAATTTCTGCTAGAGTTGACAAACTACTTGCGTGAAACTAAGTCCGCGAACTCAGTCCGTGAACCGGCGAAGTTCTCATTCCCGAGAATTTCTGCTGGAGTTTGTAAACTCTGCCCGGTAACTTAAGTCCGCGAACCTAGTCTGCGAACTTGAGAAGGTTATATATCTGAAGATGATTTTTGAACTTAAACTTAAAAAGACTAAGGAATGAATTTTGCAAACCGTGCCTATAAAATTTCATGAACCGATTCAAGTGAATCAAATCATCTTTTCTTCAATTGTGTCTTGTGTAGTACATGAGATTTCCTAGCAATTGAACAACTCTCTAACTAGTTCATTTGAAATCATTTGATCTAGTTATGGTGAAGAAGAACGTGGTT
>NW_020634507.1:0-514 GCF_003573695.1 Papaver somniferum
GATACCAATTGAAAAGGCAAGGGTACCCAAATATACCTCAAGGTAAAACTATTCCTACTTATAAGTCCTTTCTCCGAAAGTGATTGTCTATGGACTGAGTCGAGACGATACAACTAATCGGTTCACACTTCGTGTGATCGTCTATGGATCCGAGATCGAGACAATACAACAATGAAGTATGTTTACTTGATATAAAGGTTCATACTTAACCAAAAACAATAGGATTGCTTATCAAGTAAATATGATTTAACGTTTGTGTAATTTACTTTAATTATAATAAAACAATTATAATACAGAAAATAAAAGTAAATGACACAACAAGATTTTGTTAACGAGGAAACCGCAAATACAGAAAAACCCGGGACCTAGTCCAGAATTGAATACTCTCAGGATTAAGCCGCTACACAAAATTACACTTAACTTTGTATTGTTGAGACCAAGTAACTAACCCTATAGTTCACCTAGTTCCGTCTGTATTCCCACGCCTCCGACTTATGAATAAGTCACGTACTTG
>NW_020634507.1:525-1000 GCF_003573695.1 Papaver somniferum
GTATAGTTGAGACCAAGTAACTAACCCTATAGTTCACCTAGTTCCGTCTGTATTCCCACGCCTCCGACTTATGAATAAGTCACGTACTTGGAACAATCCCTTTGGTTCGTATTCCAAACAGTAAAGGAACACGAAATTTGTTTGGTATTAACTCTATTCAACCAAGTCATACGAGTCGGACAAATGCTCTTCCGTTTATCTCAACATAAACTCATTCATCGGGTCTAGATCTATCTTATGTTCAATCACCCAAAGGTAATCGATTAAGATTAAGACAACAACACCTTTAATCCGAAGAACCTTGTTGATGTCGATCTACTCAATTAATCAATCCAATCTACCACAAGGATAAAACGATTATTAATTGGATCCTCTTTTACCCAAACAAGTATTGTGCACACCAAAGATTATAAAACCCAAGTCAAATCTTCAATAAACACCTGCACACAATCACTTGAATCTCTTGTGATCAACC
>NW_020634508.1:0-119 GCF_003573695.1 Papaver somniferum
CATGACACTTTGCAAGAGGTAGCCCTTTTTGATGCACCCAGTTAAATTCGATGGTTGTCTTTCTTAATGTAACCTCCACCTTCTATCCCAACCAACCAAAGAACAAGCTAGTCAAGTTT
>NW_020634508.1:130-453 GCF_003573695.1 Papaver somniferum
GAGGCTATACATGTATTGGTAGATCGTGCGCGTGCAAATTTCTTATCACTATGTGAATTGTGCTAGAATCAGGGTGCCTAAATATCTAGACTAAGACTCCTAAAAATTACATATTTGCACAATAGTCAACATTTCAAGGTAAATGAGCTCCATTTTTATGTTTTTTTTATCATTTTTTAATTTTTTTTTTTTTTTTTGGAAATTTTAAAATTTTTTTCAAAAAGAAGGAGTTCTTGTTTTCAATTATGGCATATTATCAAAGTATCTACTTTTCACCCCCAAACCTAAACTAAACATTGTCCTCAATGTTTCAAAATATGAAC
>NW_020634508.1:653-1000 GCF_003573695.1 Papaver somniferum
CCCTCGAAATATATGAAGTATTTGTATCATGCTTGCATTTATTTTAAAAGGGTTATTGGTTTGAGGTAAGACAATACATGATAATGGAATTTTTATTGTGGGATACATGTATTCATGGAGAAACGATCCTTGTATGGGGTGCAGCAAGGTTTATAGCAGAAAGGGGAACCGATCCTATGGACGTGTGCAGCACATATAAGTAAGATACCATATATATGTGGGTAACCGATCCTAGTACCTAGTCAACCGAATCTTTGGGAAGCTAGTGTGACTATGCGTAGTATTCACATGGAGGTAGAACCGAAACTTGCTTTGGTAGAACTGTAAACCCATGATTGTGATTGAAT
>NW_020634509.1:0-412 GCF_003573695.1 Papaver somniferum
AAATTTTTATGAACTCTTTCTTTTGGTGTTGGCTTTGTCTTTCTATTTGATTCAAGATAGATGAAATTTGTTAAGATTTGGATTAGTTCTGCATGGTCTTTCATCCTTATTCTATTGTGAAATTTGACTTCCTTCGTATTTTCTTGAATCAACGTATATAGAAATGCAATTTTTACTAGACGTATTGCCTTAGAACATATTAATTGTAATTACAATACATATTTCAAACTTTTTATGTTAAAGATGAGTCTATCCAGTTTACAATTTAGTCTCAGAAATCAATTTCCGACTTATAACGAAATGTGTAGACTTTTTCGAGTTAACGTATATAATATTCAACATTTTTATGAACTCTTTCTTTTTGTGTTGGCTTTGTCTTTCTATTTGATTCAAGATAGACGAAATTTGTTAG
>NW_020634510.1:0-573 GCF_003573695.1 Papaver somniferum
TCACCTGTGGTATGATCGGATTATGTCTGCCTTGGGGAAAGGGAACCGATCCTAGTAAGGGAAAGGGAATAGATCCTTGTAAGGGGTGTAGTACATCAAGGGGAACCGATCCTTGTATGGGGTGCAGCAAGGTTTATAGCAGAAAGGGGAACCGATCCTATGGACATGTGCAACACATATAAGTTAGATACCATATATATGTGGGGAACCGATCCTAGTACCTAGTCAACCGAATCTTTGGGAAGCTAGTGTGACTATGCGTAGTACTCACATGGAGGTAGAACCGAAACTTGTTTTGCTAGAACCATAAACCCATGATTGTGATTGAATGTTTGATCAATCACATAGTTCTTGAAAGTCAGATGAACCAATTCTAAACTTGTTTGGAAGTGTGGCAAATCGGTTTCAAGGTTGTAAGTGTGAAAGAGAACTTACAAAGTAAAGATATCGACAAACTTTGAACACGTGCTGTGAATGTTTATTTCTATAATTGTTCAAAGATATTCCTTAACGGCTAAGGGAAGAGAATCCCAGGATCGAAACATAAGTAAGTTAAGAATCTTTTAATTAAGG
>NW_020634510.1:584-1000 GCF_003573695.1 Papaver somniferum
TAATTGTTCAAAGATGTTCCTTAACGTCTAAGGGAAGAGAATCCCAGGATCGAAACATAAATAAGTTAAGAATATTTTAATTAAGGTTATTAATTTATCTTTGTATGGAAATTACAGAATTAGTAATGTGCATTTATTAATTAGATTTTCCGAGAGATTTCGATTGTTATTTTTGGACAGAGCATTTCCAGGAATTATGAAAACCGAATCTGTGCATTTATGAATATCTTGAGAATATTTTCGGTTTTGGAAATTCCTTGGTCTCCAAACTTCCTTGTCTATAAATACATGAAGTTTTCCTTTATAGTAAAATAATCCTTCGTAACTTTAGACTTCCTCTTTTATCTTTGTTACTGGTGTAGCCGCCTATCAGAGAGGAGAGTAATCTAATTAGGTGAAATCTCTTACGGCCGCTC
>NW_020634511.1:0-439 GCF_003573695.1 Papaver somniferum
ATAGTTCAAATAATAAAAATATGGACTCTTGTTCTTTGCCAAAAATAGATTTTTGAAAAGCAATGACTGTAAATCAAAAGCATGATGTATCAAAAATACATAGACCAAGCATACACCATCAAACGAAATCACACCCATTCAATAAAAATCATAAATCGATTAAAAATCAATGCAAATAGTCATAAAAGAATTATTAGAATTACCACATGCGTGAAATAGGGATTCCTCCATCATCCCAGTGTTGGGGTTTATCTCATCATATTAATCACTTGCTCAAAATACATGTTTATAGCCCAAAAGTTGATTAAAAAGATGAAAAAGTATAAAACAGTGAATCTGCGACCCACAGAAGGCGTCCAGAAAAGAACGATAATAAAAGACTGCTGCTGAAGAATGATACTTCCTAACTGCTGTTGACGCTTCTAGAAATAAGTTTGTT
>NW_020634511.1:450-1000 GCF_003573695.1 Papaver somniferum
TTGCTCAGGAACGATAATCCTAACTGCTGTTGACGCTTCTGAAAAAAGTTTGTCCCTGGCGGTCCGTTCTTCCTTGTTCTTCAGGGTTCTTTAATGGCGGAACAGCAGCAGGAGAAATTCTGATGGTTTGATTTACGCCTCCTGTGGTGCTCTTATCGGCCCCAAACTGTTCGACCCCCTTCTTGGGACCCTAAGAAACATATTTATACACAAAAGGGTCATCGAATCTCTCCCAAATCGCATCGAAATCTCCTCTTTCCTTCCTTGGCAGTCACGGCGATAATTCCTTCCCAAATTTGTTTCACGCGTTTCTGAGCTCTCCCGATTATACCAAACTCTTCCTTAGTTAGAATATGTATCTTTGGAACGAATTTCTTGCCTTTAATCTCTCTGAATTTCCAAATTCGAACCCATGAAGCCGTGTTTCCTTATTTGACTTTGATTCCAATTTCCGGCCTTTCCAGCCCAATTCGATTGATCCAATGACTTCACCAGACCTATTTAGGCCTAAGGAGTAAACCCAATCAATATCATCCCTTTAGTCTCCAAA
>NW_020634512.1:0-577 GCF_003573695.1 Papaver somniferum
TGATAGACTTGTTTGTGTGAGACAAATTTGTTTATTTTCAAAGCTTGCGATTTTGGGTCGTAGCGATTCTTAGTTGTGGGTGAGATCAGCTAAGGGAATCAAGTGCACAGTATCCTGTTGGGATCAGAGGCGTAGGGAGTACAACTGTACCTTGGATCAGTGGGAGACTGATTGGGGTTCAACTACAGTCCAGTCCGAAGTTAGCTTGGAGTAGGCTAGTGTCTGTAGCGGCTTAATACAATGTGTATTCAATCTAGACTAGGTCCCGGGGTTTTTCTGTATTTGCGATTTCCTCTTTAACAAAATTTCTGGTGTTTGTATTATTTTTATTTCCGCATTATATTTGTTTATATAATTGAAATAATACAGGTTGTGCGTTTGAATCAATCAATTGGAAAATCCGACCTTCGGTTGTTGATTGATATTGATTGGTCCTTGGATATTGGTCTTTGGTACCATCCAAGTTATTCCTTGTGTTTGATTAAATACTCGTTGATTTCTATTAGCTCGAGTAAATCAAAACAAGAGAGAGATATTAACTCCTTGAGATACTTTTACCTAGATTGAGTCTGACTGT
>NW_020634512.1:588-1000 GCF_003573695.1 Papaver somniferum
CAAAACAAGAGAGAGATATTAACTCCTTGAGATACTTTTACCTAGATTGAGTGTGACTGTCTAGTTGATTCTCTAGAAAGTATTTTGGAGTTAGTCCATACAGATTGCTAAGTGAAATATTGGGTGGTGTTGTTAGACCACCGCTTTTTCAATTGGTATCAGAGCAGGAAAACACGTTGAAGACCTCAAAAGTATGTGTTTGTATCGATCTGACTATATGGACCATAAAGTCTCAATTGACGCTTCACCAGGTTTAAAAACCAACCGTAAAAAAAGTCTGATAAACTGGTTACTCTTCAAAAGGGGTTGGATGAACAAATCCGGATCAACTCTGGTCTTGTTGAAGAAATTTCACTTCTTAAGGATTTGATATCTACTAAGAGTGACTAGGAACCACTCAGACAAACTTCAA
>NW_020634513.1:0-490 GCF_003573695.1 Papaver somniferum
CGTCCGAACTCGGAATGACCTCATTCTTTTTGCGTTGGTTTCGTAATTCAATTTCCTAAAAGATTGAGGTAATTGCAATACTTGATTTTATGTTGAATATTTATGGTGTATTGCAAATTGATTTATGGGATGTTTAATTTCGGTTTTACTACCTTAATATTCGATCTCATATATTGTGAATCCTCATGGTTTGGGTGACTTTTTGATTTAGCGGGATTAAGTTCTATCCCTAATAGATAGGCTTTATCAAAGGATTATGAGGGGTCCTAATATTAACAGTATGTGAAAAAGTTACAATATGTTGAATCGGTTTTGGTTTAGCATAAAAGCATATGTGTTTCGACGGTTTTCAACTTTTGCTTGCAATTGTTAAAACCGGTTTTCAACCTTTCTCTGGTAAAGGTTGAGGTGTGTTGTTATTCTTTTGTTTATGCATAAGGATGACAACGTGGTGATATTTCGATATCAATTCTCCCTGGACGAAGATGCT
>NW_020634513.1:501-1000 GCF_003573695.1 Papaver somniferum
GTCTATGCATAAGGATGACAATGTGGTGACATTTCGATATCAATTCTCCCTGGACGAAGATGCTATCATATTGGAGAAGTGGATGCGAAATTTGAGGTAACAATCTTGTTAGTTAATTGTTTTCCTGTTTAACAAAATCCTGAGTTTATATTATATATATTTGTTGCTTTTGCTTAACAAAATTTAGGTTCAATTGATATTTATTCCATGATGTGTGTGTGGATGTGTGTTTTAATTGGTTCCTGTTAAGAAAAACCATTGTTATCTTGCTTTATTGTGTGATATCAATCGTTTAGGCTTACAAAATTTCGGTACAATTGATGTGTATGTGATTCAATTGGTTCCGGTTAAGAAAAACTATTGTTATCTTGCTTTTGTATAGTTTCAATGGTTTAGGCTTACAAAATTATGGTGCAATTGCGGTGCTTTTAATATCTATGTTGTTTCAATTGCTTCCGGTTGAGGTGAATAATTATGCAAGTTGATTTATGTTGGTTTG
>NW_020634514.1:0-112 GCF_003573695.1 Papaver somniferum
GCATCTTTACTCATCTCTACGGGTCTATCTTCTTCTTCCAAGACTATTGTTTCTAAGTCGCTAGACTCTAAAACAGTATTTTCGAAATGAACCCGTTCCTCTAAACCACTAT
>NW_020634514.1:272-481 GCF_003573695.1 Papaver somniferum
TCTTGATTATGTGAATAACTATCTTCATTCTCAAGGGTATTATTGGATACACTATATTGGCAATTGAAGTAATTTCGAGCAATTCTTTCGTTCGTCTCAGCTATCCGCTTGAGGTGGTCTTCTAAAGAAGGTTCACTCATTATTGTAGTTCTTTCGTCTATAATTATACTATTCATCTCAGCTAACTTACGCGTCGACTCAGCTAACTT
>NW_020634514.1:681-1000 GCF_003573695.1 Papaver somniferum
TTCTAGCAAACAAAAAGCATGATGGCTCCACTTAGATTGTTTCTAGACCAGCTTCTATCTTTCGAAAGGGAATTCGTTGCAATTCGAGCAAACCCCTCTGGAATCAATCCGAGCTAATGTAAGTTGAATCGAGGCGAGGGAAGCTTAGTAGAGCTTTGATACCCAAGGCCTCACTGCATTACAAGGCGGCGCAGTCACGCATTCAACTCACAGAAACCATCATGAACTTTGAAGTGTGCTTAAAGAGCAACCAATATTTTTCGAACGAGTTTCCTATTAAGCTCGTTACCCTATTGGTCTCGTTCTATTCCAAATTTTA
>NW_020634515.1:0-350 GCF_003573695.1 Papaver somniferum
TCATTATTCAAATTTCATTTTTGGCGAGAAAATATATTCTCTCCCTGGCAGATTTTCAAATTGATTTTCGATGGATTTGTGGAGAAACTAAATGGCTGGAATTAATTGGGTCATATATATTGAGTATAAAAAGATTATCCTGAGCGTTGGAATGAGTTAAATTTGGCTAGAATCCGCTAACTTTCAATCGAGAGTTAAACAGGGAAGATACGCTCGAGTTCTCTGTGAGAGGAATTTTTGGGAAGTTTTGTGGACTAAATGGGGAAGATATCTGATCTTCTTAAGTGTTTATGCAACTATGGAAGTATTACAGCTCATATGCGCAGGCAGAGGGGATGGAGAAGATCATA
>NW_020634515.1:361-609 GCF_003573695.1 Papaver somniferum
ATACAACTATGGAAGTATTACAGCTCATATGCGCAGGCAGAGGGGATGGATAAGATCATATCTCGGCTGACAGTGAAGAAAATGGAAAAAAATATTTTCCGAGTAATGGAGAATTATATGGAGTGAATTTTTTTTTCTTTTTTTTTAACTTAACGGCATGAATAGATCTTTTTGATCCAAGCGCATGCTTCTTGTCAGCAGATTACACGATAGTTCCCACGGGTCCTGCATTCCACGCTTGCTTAGGC
>NW_020634515.1:809-1000 GCF_003573695.1 Papaver somniferum
TGGTTCCTCAACTCCTACAACCAACATGCTTCCATCCACTTAGATTAGTTAGTGCCTACCTCAATACGCATAAATTTCTAGGCTCTGGAGTTTATTTATTGCAACTAAAAAGTTTCTCCCAATACTGTTGATGTATTCATGTTCAAGTTTCCAAGATCGAGGATGATCTTATAAGGTAATTCTTACCATTT
>NW_020634516.1:0-268 GCF_003573695.1 Papaver somniferum
TAGTATCTCATCAAAATAGACAATAACAAATTTACTGAGCAAGGGTTGGAGAACCTGATTCATGAGTCGCATAAAAGTACTAGGTGCATTAGATAACCCAAATGGCATGACCAGCCATTCATATAAACCTTCACATGTCTTGAATGCTGTTTTCCACTCATCTCCACCTCGAATGCGTATTTTGTGGTAACCACTGCGTAAATCCAACTTAGTAAAAATAATAGAGCCCGACAGTAAATCAATCATATCATCAATACGCGGGATCAGA
>NW_020634516.1:279-568 GCF_003573695.1 Papaver somniferum
TAGTAAAAATAATAGAGCCCGACAGTAAATCAATCATATCATCAATACGCGGGATCGGAAATCTATAAGGAATGGTGATGCGATTTAATGCTCTGCAATCGATACACATCCTCCATCCATTGTCTTTTTTACTAACCAAGAAGGCAGGACTGGCACAAGGACTGTTGCTAGGTCGTATCAAACCCTTTGTAAGCAAATCATTTACCTGTCCCTGTAATATCTCATTCTCAGCAGGACTCAAGCGATAGTGTGCTTGGTTTGGTAAAGAGTCTCCAGTAATAAAATCGAT
>NW_020634516.1:768-1000 GCF_003573695.1 Papaver somniferum
TATTCAGTCCCTCAATGAATCTTGCAACTAACTGTTCTTCAGATTCTTTGAGTTGATTTCGTGCGACCAAATTATAAAAATCTGACACATATTCTTCAACAGTTCGTGCCCCCTGCTGAATGTTTTGTAATTTGATGAAAAGTTGCTGCATAAAGTCTCTCGGTAAGAACTTATCCCTGATCAAAGTTTTCATACGTTTCCAAGTACGTATTTTCGGTTTGTTAGTGTTTCT
>NW_020634517.1:0-426 GCF_003573695.1 Papaver somniferum
ATCAGAAAAATACAAAAAAATCAAGTATTTATCAATTCCATCCTCTCTTGTTCCAAAAATAAAAGAGAGTAGTCAATGTAAATAAGAGTCATGTAAAGAGTCATTTTGTTGTTTCATTGTAATAAGCTAGGAGGGTGTATGCCATTGATGTACAACGCGAGTAATTGTGAAATACCTCCAACTCATTCACAATTCTCGTAAAGTCCGGACAGCTAGCTAGATTTCGACCTTGGTTCTTAGCCTGAGAAACTATCTCTTGGTGATTAGTAGTCATAACATCCGATCTTTCTTTACACATGTGTAGATACACTTTACACTCTTATCACATGTCTTTATTTGTTATCAGTGCTAGGATTGTGCCTTTGATAGCTAGATTGACATCTCCATTTTGCTGTGAGCTTAAACTGACTTGCACATCTCACATTT
>NW_020634517.1:626-958 GCF_003573695.1 Papaver somniferum
TTAATTTTGTATTTTTAGGTACCAAATAAAGACTAGATGAGTTGCGGAGCCAAAAGAGCAAAGACACGGGAGAAAGCCGGTGGAATCTCTAGCGGAAAAGAAGTGAAGAATGTGTTATGGAAGACTCAAGGATAAAAATGGGCTTAAAAAGGAAGAAATTGTTCTTAAAGAAGAAGTGGGCTCAAGATTACCTAAGCCCAAATCCAATTCCTAAACCCAAACCCATATCCTAAACCCAAAATTCAATACCCAAACCCGTTTTCCTTATTAACCGTAAGATTGGATCCATTCCATCATCCAACGGTCGTTGCGTCATCATTCATCATATTTCG
>NW_020634518.1:0-627 GCF_003573695.1 Papaver somniferum
TAGAGGGATTAAAGACTTTATTTGGCATATTTAAGAAATTAGAGAGACTCGGAATTCTATTATTATTTATCTTTGTTTCACACAGGAAGATGATATCAGGGGAGTGAAGATGATTAAGAAGATGTAAATGATCCCTAGTGTATTTCCCTACAAAACCCTGACAATTCCAACTTAGAATTTTCATAGTAGAAACTAAATTTATCTTAACTATATCACAACTTAACTGAATGTAAAGAAGAATATAAGAAATATGCAAATAAGTCAAACTTTTAAGAGTTGAGGGTTTAGAAAGTACCAGAGTTGAAACTGTTAGAGCATTGCTCGGTCGAACTCGCATGCGTTGCTATCTCAAGCATGTTTATCAATGTTAGTGATCAAAACTATAAGTCTTGATTTCTAGTCTACTATAGCTAAGTCTCGTACTAGGATAGAAAGTGTAGTTGAGCTCAAATACTTCATGGTGATTCATCATACAAGAAGAATAATACTCAAGGAACCGGTGGAACTTATCGACAAAAGGGTATGTGAAGACTTGAACTTATCTGTCACTCAAAAGTCTATCTACTCTATCTCCTACTTCTTGAGACAAAAAGTCGTATGCTATATATAGACTTAGAATGTACACAT
>NW_020634518.1:638-1000 GCF_003573695.1 Papaver somniferum
CTCTATCTCCTACTTCTTGAGAAAAAAAGTCGTATGCTATATATAGACTTAGATTATACACATTTGGTATTTCGAGCCGAGTATACCTCGCCTATCTATATCTCGAAATATGTGTTGGTAAGCGTTTCGCTTCGACCATGTTTATCTTTACCTAGTGACGAAAGTCATGATATGTTTCAATCACTTTGAAAATTGCTTTGACGATAAATGCTGTAACAACTATATAACGTCCTCTAAGAATGTTTCAATGGTTGGAATGAGAGTTTAGATTACATAACCAATGACGGATATAAGTATTGTTGTGGAAACACATAAGTGCATAAGTCTTATTCCTTGAACCAAAGTTTGCGAACTTTGTTGAT
>NW_020634519.1:0-493 GCF_003573695.1 Papaver somniferum
AAGTCCAAAAACACAACAAACCCTAATACAATTTTCCAAAAATAAAAAGAAATAAAATCTAAATATATACAAAATCTTCTTCACTCCTTTTGGACTCCTCTTTTCTTTCCTTCTTTGACGATGCTTTCCTTTCGTAGCACTTTTTCTTTCCTCGTAGCTTCGCTCCAAATCTGAAAAGAATCAAAGAAAAATCAAAGGCGTAAAAGAGAACCAAAAAAAAAAATCTATAAAAAAAATCTAAAATCTAAACACAAGTCCGCGTCGGAGGCGCCAAAAATTGATGGAATTTTAGATAGTGGTAAATAAGGTTGTCGTTCACTCAGACTTGTTGAAATTGATTTTAGGATTTAATAAAGAAATATACAAAAAATAAGAGAATATATACAAAATATGTCACGGGATGAAGAATTCATTAGGACTCGGGATTTCACTGTTTTTCATATTCAAATGGTTCATAAATTAATCCTAAGCAATTATAGATCAAAACAAAAGA
>NW_020634519.1:504-1000 GCF_003573695.1 Papaver somniferum
TGTTTTTCATATTCAAGTGGTTCAGAAATTAATCCTAGGCAATTATAGCTCCAAACACAAGAAATATTAACTCTATTCTTTGCCAAAATAGATTTCGTAAAACATCAATTGTAAATTACAAGCATAGTGTATCAAAAGAACCTAAGACTAAGCATACACTATCAAACAAGATAACAATTGATTAATAGAAATCATAAATCATTAAAATCGGTGTAAAAAGTAAATAAAGAATCAAATAAATTACCACAAGGGTGAAATCCAGCTTCCTCCATTGTCCCAGTGTTGGGGTTTAGCTCCTCATATTGTAGACACTCTCAAAAGAATTTTTTTTATTGCTCAAAAAGTGCTTATAATGGTGAAAAGGGAGAAAAATAATAAAAGCAGCGAATTTGCAATGATGGTAAGGCGTTACAAAACTCGCTGTTAACAAAGAAGGTATTGTGATAAAGATATGCGTTATTAATGGATTGTTACGGAACTTGAAATATACGACACT
>NW_020634520.1:0-944 GCF_003573695.1 Papaver somniferum
TGATTTTTCATCGTCCTCTTCGATTAAGCGGCGATTTGAAAAATTGATAATCGTTGATTGGAAACTATATTAGAGATGCCGAAGAAGAAGGTTGACGAAGATTATAGTCGTTCTAATGAACCAAATCCTCCATTAGGTCAAGAACATCAATTTGAAACTCCTCAACCGTCAAAATCAAGCACAATGACCTTTATGAGGCATGTTTCGAAAAACCCAGTTAGGGTTTAGTTTATTGTGTTGATTTAGTTAGTTTTGGATAAAAAATTAGGGTTTTGGATCGAAATTGAAACTGAAATTTGTGTGTTGCATGTGAGTTACGGTTGATAATTACTCCAATTTCAACCGTAACTATGGTTTTTGTTGATGATACGGTTCGTAATAACCGAAATACCAACCGTAAGTTTTTGAATTTATGAGAAATTTTTCAGTTTTTTTTTTGCAACCGTAAGTAGCTTACGGTTGGTCTCATATGTTGAGTTACGAACCGTACATTGTTCTGTAACTTTCATTTGGTTTCTACGGTTTGTAATTCCATCAATTATCAGCCGTATTTGAGTTACGACTTGTAACTCAACATCCATTACCAACCGTAGAACAACCTGTATGTTAGTATTTGGCCAAAGAAAACTTACGGTTGAAAACTTAGATAAAATACCAACCGTAGTTTAGTTACGGTTGATCTCGATACATCAGTTACCAACCGTATCGTTGATACGGTTGGTATCGATCCACTATTTACCAACCGTGTGAGTGGTACGGTTGGTCTCCGTTCATTGGTTACAAACCGTAACTATGCAGGCTCACCATTTTGTTTTGTTTTTTGTTGTCTATATTATTTGTTTTACCTTTAGTAAATCAATCAATTGTAATGCTTGTGTAGGAAGAAAAAGAGAGGAAATGACTTAACCCCGATTGATCACACGCCCACCCCTCGCGGTGATAAG
>NW_020634521.1:0-355 GCF_003573695.1 Papaver somniferum
TCTAACAACCACACCCAATCTTTCGCTTGGCAATCTGTAAGGACAAACTCCAATATACTTTCTAGAGAATCAACTAGACAGTTAGACTCAATCTAGATAAAATTACATCAAAGAGTTTTGTATCTCAATCTCTCGATTTGATCTATACTCAAGCAAATAGAAATATGTGAGTCTTTATCAAATAGAGATAACTTGGATGGTACCAAAGACCAATATCCAAGTGTCAATCAATTTAAATCAACAACCAAAAGGTCGGATATTCTAATTGATTGAACAACGCACAACTTGTGATATTTCAATTATATAACAAAATATAATGCGGAAAAGAAATAACACAGACACCAGAATTTTGTTA
>NW_020634521.1:366-1000 GCF_003573695.1 Papaver somniferum
TGTGATATTTCAATTATATAACAAAATATAATGCTGAAAAGAAAAAACACAGACACCAGAATTTTGTTAACGAAGAAACCACAAATGCAGAAAAACCCTGGGACCTAGTCCATATTGAACACACACTGTATTAAGCCGCTACAGACACTAGCCAAATCCAAACTAACTTCGGTCTGGACTGTAGTTGAAACCCAACTAATCTCACACTGATCCAAGGTACAGTTATGCTCCTACGTCTCTGATCTCAGCAAAATACTACGTACTTGATTCCCTTAGCTGATCTCACCCACAACCAAGAGTTGCTACGACCCAAAGTCGAAGACTTTAGTAAACAAATTTGTATCACGCAGAAAAGTCTACAGTAATAGATAAATCCGTCTCCCACGAATATACCTACGAGTTTTGTTCCGTCTTTTGATAAATCAAGGTGAACAAGAACCAATTGATAATCGAGACTTATATTCCCGAAGAACAACCTAGTATTATCAATCACCTCATAATAGTCTTAATCGACGCAGCGAAAAAAGATATTATGGAATCACAAACGATGAGACGAAGATGTTTGTGATTACTTTTTATCTTGCCTATCGGAGTTAGAAATCTCAATCCAATTATTACAATTGCACTCGTATGA
>NW_020634522.1:0-226 GCF_003573695.1 Papaver somniferum
TTGCATTAATTTCCTAGTAAAGGGTAAGGACTGGCCATACAAGATAAGGGTTCGGATTTCATCACCGTTCCCTTCTTGCCCGCCTTAGGAAAACGAAACCAAACGCGAACCTAAGCTTAAAATTTGACTAGAACGAGACCTATAGGGTAACGAGCTTAGTAGGAAAGTCATTCGAAAATTATTGGTTACTCTTTTAAGCATGCTTCAAAGTTCATGATGGTTTCTG
>NW_020634522.1:368-671 GCF_003573695.1 Papaver somniferum
TTTGCTAGAAATCTTTAGGTTTGCTTTGGTGGAGTCAGCCTGCTTTGTGTTTGCATAAAACTTCCCTTCATTTTTTAGGATTTATTCTTTTCTTTTTTTCTAGTGTAGGCCCAAGGTTATTAAAGAGCGGGCTTGGAAAAGAAACAATCTAGGTCGTTTGATTAGTGATAAACCTAGTAGTTCTTCTTGTGAAGGCGGGGAGCTCGAAGACTCTTCTTTTGAGAGCCATGTTTTTGGAAACTTCAGTTTTGAGAATCTGTCTCTTCGTGAGGAAAATACCCCTAGTACTTCAGCTGTGCCAGC
>NW_020634522.1:751-1000 GCF_003573695.1 Papaver somniferum
TGTTTTTGGAAACTTCAGTTTTGAGAATCTGTCTCTTCGTGAGGAAAATACCCCTAGTATTTCAGATGTGCCAGCGATGGCAACTTTGAAAGATTACACGTTCCCAACTAGGTCCACCCGAGCTTCGTGCATTAAATTGCCAGCCACTACGGCTAATTTCGAGATAAAACCTAGTATTCTTCAGATGATCCCTATATTCTTAGGGAAAGATGATGAGAACCCTTATTTTCATATTAGGGACTTTGAGGA
>NW_020634523.1:0-139 GCF_003573695.1 Papaver somniferum
GTTTCTACCGAGACCCTGTTGATGGGCCCGGAAACGTGTATAGAAATGATGCGATGGAAACGGGCCTACAGTAATACCGCAAGTGCACGGTCGTCAGTTGTAGCTCGTGCAAGTACGGGTCGATCCACAGAGATCGGGT
>NW_020634523.1:339-739 GCF_003573695.1 Papaver somniferum
AATATTTATTCTTGAAAACAATGAAAATACAGAATATGGGATAAAATGTAGAATTAATGCGCAAAAGATGAGTTAAATGCCAACAAAAAGGGATAAATATATACAATATTTGGCACTCATCCAAAAACTTGGCAGGTCCGGAAAGGCGTATAAATTTGGTGCGATGGAAACGGGCCTACAGTAATACCGCAAGTGCACGGTCGTCGGTTGTAGCTCGTGCAAGTACGGGTCGATCCACAGAGATCGGGTGTGTTTCGGAAGTGTTTTAGCTAAATGGGTTCCTAGATTTGCTTTGGGCTTAGAAGCCCTTTGGAAGTGTTGGGCTTAATGTACTATTGGGTTTGAATGCCCTTTGAATGGATTGGGCTTAGTGGGTTTGTTAAACATAAAATGAACTGAG
>NW_020634524.1:0-389 GCF_003573695.1 Papaver somniferum
TTATTACGGTGTTTTTATGCTTGTTTAGATGTTTTTGGAGAAAATACCCTTCTGTGGAAAGAGTTGCTCAAAAAGTGATGATTTACACCCCGGAGAAAAGTACTAAAGGCACCCCAGAAATGCACCGGAAACGTCCCGGAGAAACCCAGAAAAATTACTATTTTCACCCAAGAATTACTATTTCAGCCCAAATTGCTAAAGGGACACCCGTACAGGATTAGGGGGAGGATATTTTGTTCTCAAAAATTCAAATTTTAAGAAATGGCGGGAAACCAAGAACAGGTTCTGGCAGATTTTTGTTTCGATTTTTGAACGATCTACAAAGAGATTCAATGGCTGAAACTTGGTGGGATTGTTCCTGGGACATGTATAAATCTATTGGTTGCGCT
>NW_020634524.1:560-1000 GCF_003573695.1 Papaver somniferum
ATATTTTCTTTAAACACCGAGTAATGAAGATTATATGGAGTAATTGAGGGAGATTCAACGAGCTGTAGGTGTATAAATATGTTACCTTGGAGTACTAGAGAGGTGGTCGAGAGTTGGGAGGAGAAAAAGAACGCTGCAGAATCGAGAACCATGATTTCTCTCTGTTGCTGCTGCTGCCATTGATGAAGATGAAGAACACGAAGAACGGACCCGCAGCAGCAGTCGTTTACCAACAGTGAAAGAGACTCACAGGCGCGGGTCGTAGGTGTGGGTCTTAGAGATTCAGTAACAATAGCACCTGTTCTGTGTCGTTTATTTTGGACGCCTTCTGTGGGTCGCAAAATCTTGTTTAATACTATTTACTTATCTTTCTCTTCATTGTAAAACACTTTTGAGCATCAATGAAATATTTTGAGAGTTTTTACAACATGATGAGCGGC
>NW_020634525.1:0-790 GCF_003573695.1 Papaver somniferum
GAGTCTATTCATAAAAGCACAGAGCTCAGGTGTTAGAAATAACATGATAGTTTCGCCATATCTTGTCGAGTCCTTTTCACTTTCTATTTTTAGTTTTCTTTTATTTCAAGTGATTTGGTGGGGCACACGATTCAAGTTGTTACCTTTGCTAGGGTGAAATAGAGTGACTGAGTTACCTTTTCAAAAAAAAAAAAAAAAAAAAAAAAAAAAAAAAAAAAAAAGACCGGACCAGTTAGACCAATCGGAATAAGTATTAACACTTGGATAGCAATATGCGTGTGTTCTCCCTGTTTCCGTCGCCTAAGCAAGCGTGGAATGCAGGACCCGTGGGAACTATCGTGTAATCTGCTGACAAGAAGCATGCGCTTGGATCCAAAAGATCTATTCATGCCGTTAAAAAAAATAAAAAAAAAAAAAAAAAAAAAAAAAAAAAAAAGACCGGACCAGTTAGACCAATCGGAATAAGTATTAACACTTGGATAGCAATATGCGTGTGTTCTCCCTGTTTCCGTCGCCTAAGCAAGCGTGGAATGCAGGACCCGTGGGAACTATCGTGTAATCTGCTGACAAGAAGCATGCGCTTGGATCAAAAAGATCTATTCATGCCATTAAGTTAAAAAAAAATAAAAAAAAATAAAAAAAAATGGTTATTGTTATGTGTAGTCAACTATTGGTTCCCTTGTATTTGCCAGTTTGTTGATCTAGATTTAAGTTATTGACCACTGGTTCCCTTGTATATGCCAGTGTGTTAATATTAGTCAGACCGGTATCTCAGTCATTTAGGTTAGGT
>NW_020634526.1:0-359 GCF_003573695.1 Papaver somniferum
CTAAGAATTAGAGGCTTAGATGATGATGCTTTGAAACTTAGGTTATTCCCATTTTCCCTGAAAGATAAGGCCAAGTCGTGGCTGTATAGTTTGGACTCCGAGTAAATTGAGACATATGAACAACTTACATCTGCCTTTTTCAATAAGTTTTTCCCTAGGCACAAAACATCGTCTATTAGGACACAAATATGCACATTTTCATAACAAGAGGGAGAATCTTTATATAGGTATTTGGAAAGTGGTAGGCTTCTAAAAGGTCCTACAAATTATAACCGCAAGTGCACGGTGTCGAAAGTGGCAAATGTGCAAGTACGGGTCGATCCACAGAGATCGGGTGTGTTTCGGAAATGTGTTTTAGC
>NW_020634526.1:559-770 GCF_003573695.1 Papaver somniferum
TGAAATCGCCGAAAAAACCCAGCAATGGGAAAATAGTAGGGCACCCCAGAAAATAATTCTTTTAAGTAGAGGAAACGTTAATAGGGTAGAAGGAGGCTATGAATCAGATGCCAAAATTGCTACTATAGCAAAAAGGTTAGAAGCCTTAGAAGTGGGCCAGACTAGTGGTAGAGTGGAGCCTTTTTTGGAAGGTCAGAATATTGAAGAGCAA
>NW_020634526.1:800-1000 GCF_003573695.1 Papaver somniferum
CAATGCTCTTTATAATAACACTAGATTTGATAACCGTCAAAAGATTGACCCATATTCAGAAACCTATAATCCTGGTTGGAGAAACCATCCGAACCTTTCCTGGTCTAAGGGCCAAAGTCAAGGTCAGTTTAGTAATTCTAATGCTCCCCCAGGTTTTGGCTATACTAAGAATCCTTCAGGACTAGCTCAGTTTTAGAACC
>NW_020634527.1:0-394 GCF_003573695.1 Papaver somniferum
CTAAACAGTTCTGGCAGAATTTCGATCGTCAAAATGAAGGGGTTATGGGTCGATTCAATGGCTGAAATTTGGTATAGAGATGTGATATAGGTTAAGGAACATAGTATGGGTGACATGATCGATCAAATTTGGCTGGAATTTTCGGTATGATTCACACACCCAAAACAGAGCACGTGTACTGTAACACGAGCAAAATTGAAGTTCTTGTGTGCATGGGGGAGTTCTGTTGGCGTTGGAAGATTGTTGAGGCATGAATAAGTCGAATTAGAGCGTGTTGGACCAGAGAAAACGCGTGAAAAGCTAAAACAGGAAAGAAAATATCCGAAAATATTTTCTTTCACTGCCGAGGATTTGTGGAGTTATGGAGGAGATTCGATGCATGCTTCGGGTTTAA
>NW_020634527.1:594-1000 GCF_003573695.1 Papaver somniferum
AAAATAAGAGTCCATATATGTTTTGAGCGATTATTGTTGAGAATAAATCATTGAGCCCTATGTTATGAAGATTGGCCGAATCATTAGTCCCAGTACCTCTCTACCAATTTGCCAATATTTTTGTATATAATTTTTATAAATCTAAAAATCCTTCACCTTCACAAGTCTTAGAGTTCGAACCTTCATTACAACAACAATCAAAAATCATTAATCATTTTGGCGCCGCCGACGCGGATTTGTGCTTAGGTAGAATTTTTAGGTTTTTATTATTTTTTTTTACTATTATTTGTTCCTTTTTACGTTTCTTTTTGTGTCTTTGATTTACAGGTTCGAAGTGGAATACTAAGGACTTGGGAACAAAAAGCTTAAAGCTAAAAGCTAAAAGATAAGAAAAAAAGACATAATT
>NW_020634528.1:0-125 GCF_003573695.1 Papaver somniferum
CACCCATTGTTCACTGCCTTGTTGTTCTACACTTTGTTCAGCACTTGGTTGCACTCCTTGTTGACTGCTTTGTTCTTGTAAGCTTTGTTGAGCACTTGAATTATCTTTGGCACTCCTTTCCCTCC
>NW_020634528.1:325-487 GCF_003573695.1 Papaver somniferum
AAAAAAAAATTATCCTCCGAATATTACAAGTTCAAAACAAACCATGCCTTGGCTCTAGGTGGTTCCAAGGGCCAATATAGAAGGTTAGACAACCCATATTCGGAAGTTTGGGTAACTAAGTTAACTTCCGATTATTTCAAGTTCAAAATTTGAAAGCTATCA
>NW_020634528.1:687-876 GCF_003573695.1 Papaver somniferum
GAATGAAAAACCTTTTCAATGGCAAGTCCATCATCAATCGACAACATACTTCGAAGATGCAAGCGAACAACTACATCAATTGCAGCAACGGAAGAAGAAATACAAAAAAGGAACAAACAACCCAAAAAGATTAAACCATCGTTAGTGGCAACGAAGGAGGAGGAAGAGGAAATCAAGGCAAAGAAGCGA
>NW_020634528.1:887-1000 GCF_003573695.1 Papaver somniferum
AGGAGGAGGAAGAGGAAATCAAGGCTAAGAAGCGAGGTCAAGAACAATTCCATCATAGAGAAAGATTAAAACAAGTTGAGGAAGAGACCGAATGGACAAAAAATTATTACATT
>NW_020634529.1:0-140 GCF_003573695.1 Papaver somniferum
ATGTAGTCGTGTTCTTCATTTTTCAAGAACATCGACAGTATTCGGGAGAAAGATTTGATGATTATCTGCCGAATATTGGTGGCCATATCTTCCTGGATACAAACTGCTAATAATCGGTAGTTTAATGAATTTTTTGGCTA
>NW_020634529.1:340-678 GCF_003573695.1 Papaver somniferum
GTTTGGAAATTACTACCGAATATACACAATCTATTTACTAAAACTTGGTTTCTTATGTATATAGGCATGGATCTATGACCACTTCCCTATCCTGAAGTTGGCCGGAGAGAACCCGGGGTGGTGCAAAGGTACTCCTAGAGGAACAAAGTATATATTTGAAGACAACCGTTCTAGGACAAAGGAGCAGCAGTTGATTCGCATGAGGGATATTTTGGACCAATTGAAGGCCTCAGACGTATGCTTTGATCCATACAAGGAAGATAGAGTCAGTGGGCATATAAATGTTCGGTCGGACTTGTCCCTTTATTTTGGACCATTGTGGCACCCCACAGGATATG
>NW_020634529.1:878-1000 GCF_003573695.1 Papaver somniferum
ATTGTCCCTCTTGATTTTGTAGCATCCTTCATGTTCAAATCGTTTCCCGTAGAGGTCCGCATACCGGCGATCCGCAAGATTTCTCTGAAATTACGAATGAGTAACAAGTTAGTACTAACTTC
>NW_020634530.1:0-251 GCF_003573695.1 Papaver somniferum
GATATAATGTAGGAATTGGGTTTTTCAAAGTAACCCTAATTTCATTTTTTATAATTTCTGTATTTGACGCTCTGTTTTTTTTTTTGTTCATGTGATTTGGGTTTTTTGTATATTGTACGGTCTATTAAAGGTGTTGATTGTGGTGATTAATTTAGGTTTTTGGTTATGTTGCAGTGAAAGTGTTGTTTATGATACTAAGAATGTCTATTTACACTATGATGGAGAATGGCCTAGGAAACAACCTGTTTGTG
>NW_020634530.1:451-778 GCF_003573695.1 Papaver somniferum
GATGGTTCAGTTGTTGTCCCAAAAAGCAGGTATTCAAAGCCTCTTCCCCTTCCTTGTGTTCTGCCCCTTCCTTGTGTTGGTGGTGTAGAAGCAGCTCCCTCCCTGCCCATATTCAATCAGTGTAGGTAAGATAATTGAGTTAAGATATTATTATGTAAACATTGAAAAAATGCATAAGAGAGAAAGAAAACAGTACTGACCTTCCCACAGCATGTGATACATTAGGTGTAAATGAGGATGTTGTGCCTCTACCTCTGCCCCTTCCTTTGCCACTGCCATTTGGGGGTGTATCCCTTGCATTTCTGGTTGGGCAAGTCCTAATGTTAT
>NW_020634530.1:789-1000 GCF_003573695.1 Papaver somniferum
CTTGCATTTCTGGTTGGGCAAGTCCTAATGTTATGTTTAGTAGACTGGCAATTGGTACAAGATCTCTTTGCCTTGTTGTGTGGTTGTTCTCCTTCTACATGAGACCTAATTCTCTTAGTTCTTGGTCTACCTGTCTTTATCTTGAACTTAGGCCTGTACACCACCATTGGATGCTATCAAGTACAAAAAACAAACAATTACACTCAACTAA
>NW_020634531.1:0-404 GCF_003573695.1 Papaver somniferum
AAATTTTTCTAAAATATCAAGATCATCTGGATCTATAGACAAACATGTCCTGATCATTAGCATGTTTCCAATAAAAATAGAAACTTGTTGATCTAAATTATAGCGTTCGAGTCTTTTCGAGTGTGTAATATTCAAATGTACATTCGAAACTGCTCTAAGTAGAAAATTCGTGTTTATGAGGGCTAGGCTTCGAAACTTGGATAAAATATCAAGATCATGTGGGTCTATAGACCAACATGTCCTGATAATTAGCATGTTTTCAATCAAAATAGACACCTCTTGAGCTAAATTATAGCGTTCGAGTCTTTTCGAGTGTGTATTTTTCGAATGTACATTCGAAACTGCTCTAAGTAGAAAAATCTTGTTTATGTGGCCTAGACTTCAAAATTTGGCTAAAATATCAA
>NW_020634532.1:0-319 GCF_003573695.1 Papaver somniferum
TTTTACTTCCCCATCTTGCTACTCTAGGTTGGGGGTAGGTCCTGGTTCCTCCACCACCTTTTTCCGATCCGGTTCCTCCACCACCGCGAACCCCAGTTAGAGTCAGGCATTATACACTTTTTCGTTATTGGGAGAACCCAAGTACTCTCTTTCGGATCCATGAAACAACTCTCAGAGATCTTTTTCCCTTTTGGAAGATAGAGGAGCGAAACAATCAACCTATTAATATTGGAAGACCAAAAAGATTCTTCCGATGTATCATTTCTGGGTCCAATGGAATTCATAGGTATAGGAAGAAGCCCCATCAAATAGAGATTTT
>NW_020634532.1:330-651 GCF_003573695.1 Papaver somniferum
GGGTATAGGAATAAGCCCCATCAAATAGAGATTTTTTCTTTCGACCATATTTCAATTGTTAATACGATATATAAGGACCACTACTACAAGCAGTACTACACCTTTGATCGTGAAATATCGATTGCTTGTTGAACCCTGTGAATCGCGTGAAAGGAGGATACTCCAAATTCGGGGGTCAAAGAGTTTCATAAAACGTTCTTGGTGGAAAAAAATGTGAGTGAAAGATCCCACTGAATCGAATTTGGTCCATGAATCTAAGAAATAGTGAGAATTCTTGATCTCTCTCAATATCTCTCTCAATTCGAAGATCCAGGATTTGAA
>NW_020634532.1:662-1000 GCF_003573695.1 Papaver somniferum
CTGAATCTAAGAAATAGTGAGAATTATTGATCTCTCTCAATATCTCTCTCAATTCGAAGATCCAGGATTTGAATTGATGTCGTTTCATTGATTCCTGTTTCATTGATTCCTCCTAAAAATTTCATTTCAATTGGAATTTGGTTATTCACGATGTACGATGATCCCTGTTAAGCATTCATGGCTGAATGGTTAAAGCACCCAACTCATAATTGGCAAATTCGTAGGTTCAATTCCTGCTGGATGCACGCCAATGGGAACGTTCAATAAGTCTATTGGAATTGGCTCTGTATCAATGGAATCTCATCATCCATACATAACGAATTGGTATGGTATATTCA
>NW_020634533.1:0-484 GCF_003573695.1 Papaver somniferum
GTATGGGATAAAGGATTCCATTCCCTCAAACTTCTCGTTTAGGAGAATAGAGGTTGATACACAGTTTTAAGGCATTGGTCAATCATTGACCTTCACAGAAGCCCAACCTTTTGAGAGTAGCCAGGGAAAATGACCATTCAATCCTATCAAAAGTGTTAGACATGTAAACTTAATTGCCACCCTTTATTGCTTAGACCTGTAAGCTGTAATTTCTCACAGAATAAATTAATTCATGGACAATAATAATAATGTTATCAGTTATAATAAGTCTGTCAAAGTGAAAAGCAGTCTAGTTAAGAGATATAAGTTATCTTGTTGAAAAGAGGTTTAAGCTAGTTGCTAAAGATTTGGAAGTAATCTTATAAACTACATATAAAAAACGAATATGCCTAAACTTATTAGCAGATTTGGGACAATTATTATTAGGACATAAGGAAGTGAACCTATGGTTCGATACACACTTGGAACGAAAGAAAGCTGCACA
>NW_020634533.1:495-1000 GCF_003573695.1 Papaver somniferum
ACGTATTGAGGTTACGACACTCTTAGTTGGGCTTACTAGTTTCTCCATTTTGATTCTCAAAGGGTTGAAAATTGGGTCGCGCCTCAGTTGAGGTACGTGCGTACTGTGGCTTCATTGGTATATGAAACCATCATGTTGATCAAGCAGAGAAAAGGACGAAACACGCACTTAAGGCTATGCACATCGGATTGCTACTTGCTGGATTATGAATAGTATTTGAACACAACTCAAAATATACCTGGTTTAAGTTCTACGTACATTAATATGATCCATGCAGCTATAGTAGTAATAATAACGATCAACTTCTACATACCTTATTAAAGAAGGGGCAAGATCATATGGTTGCAGGTAGGAAGAAGGTAATAACAGTCTCTCGTGTTGGTGGACGGTTAAAATGAAATAAGAAAAAGAGGTAAAGCATGGGAGAATAGAGCCAGTTAAGATAGCCAAGGACACTCTCTATGAACCCATCATGTCATCGGATTTTTGATATCAGCAGTTCCAT
>NW_020634534.1:0-509 GCF_003573695.1 Papaver somniferum
TTTTCCCAAACCTAATGATGTCCAGGAAGAAGTTCAGTCGTTAGAAACCCATCCTCTGGTTGATGTGGTTTGCCCAGGCTATGATCCCCAGATTGACTTTGTTTTCCCACCAAATAGTTTTCTTCCAACTGTGGGAACGTTTATATTCCAAATGTGTCGAATATTAAGTTGTGAGACTAGACCTAATTGCTTTAGGAAATTAGAATCGACACATTTGCTTAAGAATGACCACTACTCTCGTTGTGGTCAATTATGATTGACTTAGAGGATCCGCAATTATTTAGGTTATTACTTCGTGATTCTAAGTTTCGTATTTGAGTTTTTCCAGACTCTAGGACCTAATAATTTGGATCCGACCTATGAGGAAATGCATCCGAGAAAAATATTTTATTTAGACCCTTTCATAGAACCTGAACCTGAACCACAATTAGATATAAATATCTTAATCAGGAAACTAGATAAGGGCATGCTATCCTTGTTCACTTTCTTGGGTTATTGTAGTTTCCTTT
>NW_020634534.1:520-1262 GCF_003573695.1 Papaver somniferum
ATCAGGAAACTAGATAAGGGCATGCTATCCTTGTTCACTTTCTTGAGTTATTTTAGTTTCCTTTGGTCAGCTCTATTTCGTTTTGAAGACCCACGGTTATTTCGACTGTTACTTTATGGTTCGAGTTGACTAATCCTTTCCGATGTTTGGCTGAAGACTTTAAACTTAGCACTTCTTGGGAGGTAACCCAACATTCATGCGATATGGTAATATCTTTCCTTATCTCTTTTGCTTCAAATGGTAACAGTTTCTCCTTGTTCATGCTTTTAATTTCATCTTTAGAACATTGAGGACAATGTTAGATTTAAGTTTGGGGGTATGGGAGAAACATTTTAGTCGCACTTTTGAAACTTCTAGAGTCACATGGTATCCGGTTAGCTATGTTTACATACTGTTTCTCACCGAAAAGATAGAAATTGGAATGCTAGAGATAACAACTTATTGAGACATTAGAGAAAAAGACATTGAGATCCTTGAAATTCAGGAGAGAACTTGTTCCTTTTAGAGGGTAACCGTGATGGACCTAACCATACATGATGGAAAGGCAAGTAGGTCAGAAGGAAATGCCAGAAAGACAAAGAAACCTCACAATGTAGTCTTAGTTAGTGGATTACGACTCTCTCTCAGTAGAAACTTATCATCATCAACAAGCGAAGTGACATCAAAATTTATGAAAAAGTTGAAGACGTTTAAGGTTTAGAAGCAACAATAGAAAAGAATAATTCAAAAATCAAAGTTGAAG
>NW_020634534.1:1462-1713 GCF_003573695.1 Papaver somniferum
AGATGTCCTTCTCATTTTTATCTCTCTCCTAATCTTATCCAACTGTAAAGCAGCGGACGCATCTTACAATGTTTATCTAGCTGTGTAGCGGATATCTCTTTATCTAGCAGTCGCGCAGATGTGTCTCCCTTTTTCTTCAGTCAGCTTTAGAGCTGACACCTTTAATTTCTCTGGCATTCTACTTACTTGGAGATAGGTTGAGAATATGTATGTCCTCATAGCTCTTTGGATACTTGTGACCAATTAGAAGT
>NW_020634534.1:1795-2000 GCF_003573695.1 Papaver somniferum
CCACTAGGGCCACCTAGGGGTTTAAAGGCTTATTGCATACGCTAAATGCAATCGACAATGCCTGCGACAGTGAGTTAGGATTTTATTTTGTAGTTTTGATTTGCTCGGGACTAACAAATAATAAGTTTGGGGGTATTTGATAGACGCATTTATGTGTCTAATATTGCCCAATTGTATATATTGTTAGTACCCATTTTTGTACTTA
>NW_020634535.1:0-192 GCF_003573695.1 Papaver somniferum
TTCTACATTTTATCCCATATTCTGTATTTTCATTGTTTTCAAGAATAAATATTTTTATTAATTAATTTTGCATTTTTAGGTAATAAATAAAGTTCGGATGAGTCGCGGAGAAAAAAGAGCATAAAAGTAGTGAAAAGCCGGGAGAAATCACGCAAGGAAGCCGCGAAGAATGGTGCGCACAACCTCATTTCC
>NW_020634535.1:219-585 GCF_003573695.1 Papaver somniferum
AAGAATGGTGCGCACAACCTCATTTTCTACACACAAAAACGCCTCCGTTCTCAGCCATCAGATCAGTTCTCAGAAGCATCCGATGGTCGCTCCTTCATAGAGCATCAAAATCTGAAGTCTCTGCCAAGCACCACAGCGCTGAAATTCCAAGCCTTCAGATTGGATGTTAGTTGAATCCAACGGTCGCTCCCTTGTTGTTCATCAACGTTTGATATCTCCGCCTTACACTACAACACCTAACCCCATCTAGAGCCGTTAACTTCGTTGTATCAAAAAATATGACGGTCTCTCCTCGCTTGCCTCCGCATCACCGTCTGATCTACCTACCATCTTCACATCTCGCAGCTCAGAGTCACAGAACATCAA
>NW_020634535.1:785-1000 GCF_003573695.1 Papaver somniferum
AGGCTCCTGTTGATGTCAGTTAAATGTTCACTGTCATGTTTAAACTTGCTGTTAGTTTGATGGAATGCTAGGCTAGATATCTGTGAAGCATTGATGTGATTGTGCAATGGAAGAAATCAGTGCTCATAGCAAGCTGATTTTCTTGCCATTCCTTGTGTATGCTTAGGTTGCACTGTTGATTGAGCATTGGGAGAAACTAGTGCTCATAGCAAGCT
>NW_020634536.1:0-151 GCF_003573695.1 Papaver somniferum
GCCTCAGAAGTGTACCGGAAGTATCCCAGAAATACCCCGGAGGAACCCCGAAAAAAGTGCGGAAAATGCCCCAGAGGACACTTGCTATACGGATCCTTGATTTTGGATAAGGGGTAACCTAATTACTAAGGGGTGACCCATTTCCAGGCAG
>NW_020634536.1:351-687 GCF_003573695.1 Papaver somniferum
TGGACGTGATATGGATATAAAATTCTAGTATGGATGATTTCATGGGCTTAATTGGGCTAGAATATCCGGGAGAAGCAATCAAAGTTAAAACAGAGAGACGTGTCCTGTTGTGCACTTTCAAAGATTTTTGAGAGATTTCTGGAGGAATTTAACGATGGATTAACATGTACACGGTCTTATTCAAGTCTAGGGAAGAGTTTGGTAGCTATTTTACGGCTAACAACACGTGAAAAAGCTCAACAGAAGGGATTATTCTCTCAACAGCGCAGAGAAGAAAAAGTCGGAATTTATACGAGTTATTTGGGATTTGAGGGCTATATAAGAGTGGTTTCAAGT
>NW_020634536.1:887-1000 GCF_003573695.1 Papaver somniferum
AATTTTACTTCAGTTTGCTATTTTTCCTAAATTTTATTTAAATCTAGAAATTTTGTTACCTTCACAAGTCTGAAAAGACCCAGTTTTTACCACTACTACAATCACTATTTGAA
>NW_020634537.1:0-319 GCF_003573695.1 Papaver somniferum
GACCACTGGAACCCTTGTATATGCCAGCTGTGTTGACCTAGAGTTAGGATATCGAGCACTGGTACCCTTGTATATGCCAGTGTGTTGATATTAGTCAGACTAGTATCTCAATCTATTAGGATATGTTCATTTTGGCGGAGGCCTTCAGACAGATATGGGAAACGCCGTTCACTTAGTAAACATCAAAACCATATATGTTTTTCTATATCCATCTTCTTGATCTATCCGTGTGATTAGTTTTGACTCCGAATATGATGTCCATAGTGCAACTATCTGAGTAGAGCTCTGTCACTTTATATGAATTTTAGTATGCTTGAGT
>NW_020634537.1:519-785 GCF_003573695.1 Papaver somniferum
TCAAAACAACAAGGAAGCTTTAGGGTGGACCATAGCAGACATTAAGGGTATAAGTCCTACTGTTTGTATGCATCAGATCTATTTAGAGGAAGACACCAAACCTTCTAGGGAGATGCAACGTAGACTAAACCCCAATATGAAAGAAGTAGTTCGAACTGAGGTTCTTAAGCTATTAGATGCAGGCATTATGTACCCTATTTCAGACAGTAAGTGGGTCAGCCCCGTTCAGGTTGTTCCCAAGAAATCCGGTATTACTGTAGTGCAGA
>NW_020634538.1:0-938 GCF_003573695.1 Papaver somniferum
ATGCCAGCCGCATGTGCCAATGGCATGCCGTGCCAGCCACATCTCTGCGCCAAGGCATGCCAACCATGTCAGCTGCACCACCGTGTTAATGCCAAGTCGTGCCAGCCACATCTCCGCGCCAAGGCATGTAAACCATGCCAGCCACGTCTTCGCGCCAAGACATGCCAACCATGCCAGACGCACCACCGTGACAATGGAAAACCATGCCATCCACGTCTTCGTGCCAAAGCATGCCAACCATGCCAGCAACGCCATCGTGCCAATGGCAAACCATGCCAGCCACGTCTCCGTGCCAAGGCATGCCAACCATGCTAGCTGCGCCACATGTGACAATGGCATGCCGTGCCAGCCACACCTCCGCGCCAAGGCATGCCAACCATGCCAGCCGCGCCACCGTGCCAATGGAAAACCATGCCAGCCACGTCTCCGCGCCAAGGCATGCCAACCATGCCAGCCGCGCCACCGTGCCAATGGAAAACCATGCCAGCCACGATTCCATGCCAAAGCCATGCCGGCTCCGCTGGCTGCCAAAACGAAGGGTTGCAACAATCAAAGGCCACCCTTCCATCTGAGATGCATATCTTAGCCGTCCAAGGTCGCCAGCCAACGCATGGTAACCTTTGGCCCAACGCCAAAACCCTAGTTTTGGCCACGCCTAAACCGCGTCAAGCCATGCCGACCATGCCACATGCGTCAGTGGCATGCTGTGCCAGCCACCTTGACGCGCCTAAAGCATACCATTCTGGCCTTCCCTTTACGGCTTCCAAAACGAAGGCGTGCGAAAATCAACGTCCACCCTTCCATCTTAGATGCAAATCTTAGCCGTCCAAGGTCACCAACCAAAGCATGGTAACCTTTGGCCCAACGCCCACGCCTAAACCGCGCCAAGGTATGCTGACCATGCCACGTGCCAATGGCATGCCGTGCCAACCACCTTG
>NW_020634539.1:0-649 GCF_003573695.1 Papaver somniferum
GCTTTTTATGTCTTTGTAGGTGTTTTTGGAAAAATAATATTTTGCGGCGAAATTGGCTCGAAAAGTGTTTTTTGCGTTCATGGGAGGACATTTGCTATTCGGACTCTCACATTGGATAAGGGGTAACCTAATTACTAAGGGGCATCCCATTTCCAGGCATCTGCTAATCGCACCCCTACTCTGGATAAGGGGCCACCATCTTCAACATTCAAAAACCATAAAATTTGGCGGGAAAATAGTGCAGTTAAAGAACAGTTTTGGTGATCGTGATTTGGAGGAGTTTGAGGTCGATTAAACATCTGATTTTCATAGGATAGACTCCTTATGGGTCTAGGAATCTGATATGGGTGTTTAAATCGATTAGATTGGGCTCAATCGATGGATTTTTCTCACAACAAGAAAATATGGAAAGTCACGTTTGTGACCTGTTTTAGGGAATTGTAGAGTGATTAAAACGCTGTAAACCTTCCCAAAGATTTGTATCTATCTAAGGAAGAGTTTAGAATAAAAAGGAAAGCTCAAAAACGCGTAGAAATCCTAAAACAAGAAATTGTCGTAACTTGGCCGTGAAGAGAAGGAAAGAGATTTTTGAAGATTTGGGAAAGATTTAATCGGTATTTTTGATATAAATAGATGTCTTGGGTCATAT
>NW_020634539.1:660-1000 GCF_003573695.1 Papaver somniferum
AGATTTGGGAGAGATTTAATCGGTATTTTTGATATAAATAGATGTCTTGGGTCATATAGAAGAGGTGTCGGGAGTTTGGGAACCTAAGGAGAGCCAGAGAAGAAGAAATCAGAGCTTTACCAAACTCTGTTTCTGCTGCTGCTGCTGTTGAAGAAGAAGAACGCGAAGAACATTGACCCTCGCTAGACAGTCGCAGAAAAGTGTCACTGTTTAACAGCTGAAGAACATTAAGTTGTTCAGGGAAGTCTTATCTCAGAGCAGTCTTAAATCAGCGACAAAGCAACAGATTTTCTGTAACAGTTCAATTGTAACAGCTGTTTGCAACACCAATACACTGTTG
>NW_020634540.1:0-203 GCF_003573695.1 Papaver somniferum
TTTCTTCTTCAGGGGCGAAGGCCTCTCCTCCTAGGAAAGATGGTCCTTCAATAAATCCTTCCGGGTCTCGAAACGCTGCCGAGCGTGCGGTTTCTCGTCCTCGTGATGACGTTAGGTGTGCGCAGACACCTCCTCGTGCTGTTGCTTTTGATGTTCCTCCTCTGCGTTCAGTAGTGCCTGTGCAGCACCCTCTACCGCCGCCT
>NW_020634540.1:214-630 GCF_003573695.1 Papaver somniferum
ATACCGCCGCCCTCAGTACTTCCTCTCAAGGGGAAGAACACCAAAGGTTGTGTCCCAAGGACTTAATCGTCTAAAAATCCTTCTTTGAAAAGACGAGCTTCCGAGGCTTTTGTTGGTTCGTCCGACCCCGCGGAACAGGATGAGGCTGCCCCGGTGATACGCCGTGTTCCGGTTAGCAAGAAGAAAGTGACGTTCAAGCATATTGACCTTGAAGTTTTCAAGGAAAAGCATGAGCTTCAAGCCTTCGAGGTTCGTTTCTATGCCCCTGAAGATGATATTACTTATGAGATCCTCTCGAAGTATCAGTTTGACGAGTTCCATCTGTTGACTACGGTTGGAGCTTTCGAGGCGGGTCTTATGCTGCCGTTGTACAAGTCTGGCGACTCCTTCTATTACGATGTGCTTGCTGGTCGTGA
>NW_020634540.1:641-1000 GCF_003573695.1 Papaver somniferum
GTGCCGTTGTACAAGTTTGGCAACTCTTTCTATTACGATGTGCTTGCTGGTCATGAAGGCTCTTCTACCAATACTCACAGCCGTTCCGTGTCGCAATTATCGGGGAATTATCTCCGTGCACTGAAGGAGTGTTATCTGCGGAGTAAGGGACAGACGACGATGACATGTTACGTTCCAAATCCCGCGGAGAGGGAATGGTACACTCCTGAAAACTTCAACAACTCTTTTGGCGATTACGTCAATAGTAGGAATCGTAAACCGTGGAGTGTTAGCCTTCGGAATCTCGCTGCTCCTCGGGGTGAGATTCGTCTGTTAAGTGAGGTCAGCGATGCCAAACTGAAGTATGTTCCGCGCACCGA
>NW_020634541.1:0-1000 GCF_003573695.1 Papaver somniferum
ACAACCTCAAGACTTTGCAGAATCCATAACAACCTCAAGACTAATGGGGAGTATTCTGCACACCTTCTTCTGCAGCCCTGCGATTTGAAAAAGACAATCACCTGCTGATGTGGCGTTTGCGCTGCTGACTGTACTGTTGGATGAGTACCTCTCATAAACTGTATCCAAGGAAAAATTTGCAGATTAGATCGTAAAGTATATTAGATTCGGTAAGTTATATTCACGTATATAAATATACAAATCCCCGAAAGGATGTACAGAGGATAAACTGTTATCCACGGGATAAAGCAACCCTGAAAACAGCATAACAAGACAATAACTAAAAGAATATTGAATCCAGTACACAAGACATAATATCAAATGCAGATAGTATGGGAACAATCTAGTGGTAAGCAGTGCAAAAAAAGTAATATGATTAATTAAGATACAAATTAAACAATCTAGTCGTTTTATACCAGATAACGGAAAGGTTAAAAAATGAGTACCAAAAACTCTTTTGTTTTTTTCCTGGAAATGGACAGTTAATGGATATAAACTAACTGAGTTCACCAATCATAGGGGATGAAGTCAAGCATATTAGATTACCTAACCTAAATGAGATCTGCCAAGCAATTAAGTGGCTAGGCATCCACCTAAATCAGAATATCTTAACATTGGGCAGGGAAAAATAATTACCTGAGAGGAAGACATAGTATCAGAATACTTAGGGTCTTCCCACTTTGCAATTGGGGAATTCTTGTCTAGCTTAAATTTAGGCCTCGACAGCTTCTCCCTCGAATACTCAGCAGAAGCATTGTTATAATACTTAACAAATGCAAAGCCACGGCTGCGGCTAATGTTGTATGGATCCTGACAGAATAAGCAATTAAAATCATGAATTCAGTAGCAGCAATCCCAGCTAATTCCATTCACTTCACTAACACATGTAAGTACCTACCTCTGCCCTGCTAATAGCCTCAAATATTAAATGTTGGAAAACACTATGCAAACTCTTAAATTT
>NW_020634543.1:0-487 GCF_003573695.1 Papaver somniferum
CTTGTTTAAATAAGTTCGCTTCTCTTGAGATAAGGTTTTATTCTCATCTGATAAAGTTTCCATCCCTAAATTAGCTTTAGTTAAAGAATAAGAAAGACGAGATACTTCATTACTTAATAGATCTTGTCTTTGAACTAATTGGGTATTTTCATTGGTAAGATTATTTATCTGATCAAGAGAATATGAATAGAGGTTATCTAATTGGTTATATTGATCCATAAAAATTTCTTTATTAACACGGGCTTCTTCAATAACAGATTGAAATTGATATCTCTCCATTATTCGTTTCTGATTTAAGTCTTAACATGTGAAAGAGGAATTTCAAGGATAATTAAATATGGGAAGGATAAAACCATTAAATAGGCAAATTGAAGACATGGGTAAGAAAATCATACCTCTCAATTCATCATTCTTCTTGCGAAGATTGTCACGATCCAACAAAACATTCTGAAGCTTTTGATTTTCGAGACGAAGAGCATTACACTCT
>NW_020634543.1:498-1421 GCF_003573695.1 Papaver somniferum
CACGATCCAACAAAACATTCTGAAGCTTTTGATTTTCGAGACGAAGAGCATTACACTCTTTTTCTAAAGTTTTCTGCGAAGCAGCTCTGTCAGAACCCAAATGTTTCCTCAGAATTTCGCAAACATTAGACTTGATAGGATCAGCAGAAGACTTCTTGCCATCATCCAGAATTTCAGATAAAACTTTGAAAGCAATATGTATCCCTTCCACAGTCTCTTTCGAAAGAGGAAGAGACTTGGGTAGAGAACTGATAGAGATAGAAGGTTGAGAAACATTCTCAATGGGAAGAGAAGAGGTTTCGTTCGCAGAAGGATCCACAAGGGGAATTTCAATCATAGAAAGGTCATCTGAAGAATGAAGTCAGAGGCAGTATTTTCGCGAACTGGAGATAAAGGTTTATCTTGCGAAGACGTCGCAGGAGATTTGGAAGAAATGAGTAGGTGGAAAGGAACAAGAGTTGGAACAGTTTTAAGGTGGCGAGATTTCTTGAGAGGTTTATGAAGATCTTTATCACCCTGCGAATTACAATCCAGATAAGAAACAGAGGAAACAATATTGTTATTAGAAAAAGATAGTGTTTCTTACTACCTTCTCATTCGCAGATTTTCTTTTATGTGCGAAAACCTTATGCTGTGATTTGGGAATGGGTTCTGAACTGTAAATTTAGTGTTGGAGCCGCTTTTGCTGAAATAACAAGAGTATGGGAATCACATAAACAACATCAAATAAAGCAATAAACAAGATCAATTTCAAATATATCAATTCAGCAAAACTCATAAAGAAGAAAAGAGAAGACTAACCTTGATGAATCCATGAAAAATAATAGCAGGGAGATTGTCTCGAAGAAAATTACGAACTATGAAGATCTAGTATGAAGATGAAGAAGAACTTAAGAAGGTTGAAGAAGAAAGAAGAAAAGTTG
>NW_020634543.1:1432-2000 GCF_003573695.1 Papaver somniferum
TCTCGAAGAAAATTACGAACTATGAAGATATAGTATGAAGATGAAGAATAACTTAAGAAGGTTGAAGAAGAAAGAAGAAAAGTTGCAATAATGGAATTTGCAGGAGAACGATGAAGTTGCATAGAAAATAAAAAGAAGAAAAAAGAGAGTGAGAAGAAATATATATATATATATAGGGAATTTCTCCTCGAGAAAATCAACACGATTAATACGGAAAGATATAAGCGGTTAAAAGGAAACGGTTACAAAAGACGTGTCGAGAAATAAATGGAAGAAAGAATACGTGTGATAAATGCAGAATATAAAGAAGAGAACAGCTGCGGCATTTCTCACATCATTCTCTACTTTGCAAAGAAGATATGAGAAGAGGCAAGATGTAGGATCAGAATCTCGAAACAATAATGTCTCAGTGAAATTATCAATGGTACAGCACAATAGCGTCGGAGAACAATTTCAGGAAGAATATAACAAACGACGTCGGCTAGGATCATGAGAAAGATGTGATAGTTCTGCGAAAATTATAGAGCTTGCGAAATTAACATTTGTAAGGTTGCGAGAATGTCGCAAG
>NW_020634544.1:0-691 GCF_003573695.1 Papaver somniferum
GTATCCCTCAAAAAGATTAAGAGTTAATCTAGTGAGATTCCTATCTTTGAGAGTTGACCACGTTTTCTCGAACAATTTTTATTATAAGAACTTTTAATTTTTTTCTTAGACTGTTCCTCATCATCCAAGTTTTCCAAAGTCTTAGATGGAGTGAAATTATCTTGAGAGGCCGGAGATCTTATGGATAATAAGCTCTGAACAATCTTTAAGAAATTATGGCCTACGTTACAGATGCCAAGAGCAAGTTTCCCAATGAGATTTCACATAGGGACAGACTTTAGGGATCAGTCAAACACAAACTTATTAGGTTTATAGTGTTTGCCTGCTTTGATACCAATTGAAAAAGCGGGGGTCTAACAACCACACCCAATATTTCGCTTAACAATCTGTATGGACAAACTCCAATATAATTTCAAGAGAATCAACTAGACAGTCAGACTCAATCTCAAGAAAAGTATATCCAAGAGTTGTATCTCAACTTCTCAATTCAATATGCAATCAAAAAAATAAGAATTTACGAGCCCGATTGAATATAAGAGAAATAACTTGAACGGTACCAAAGACCAATGTTCAAGGATCAATCAATTTCAATCAACAACCAAAGGTTGGATTTACCAATTGATCGATTCAACGCACAACCTGTGATATTTCAATTATATAACAAAATATAATGCGGAAAAGAAATAACACA
>NW_020634544.1:702-1000 GCF_003573695.1 Papaver somniferum
ACCTGTGATATTTCAATTATATAACAAAATATAATGCGGAAAAGAAAAAACACAAACACCATAAGTTTTGTTAACGAGGAAACCGAAGATACAGAAAAACGCTGGGACCTTGTCCACATTTGAACACCACCCTGGGACCTAGCCGCTAGAGACACTAGCCTACTCCAAGTTGACTTCGGACTGGAATGTAGTTGAGGCCTAATCAAGGTACAGTTGTGTTCCTTATGCCTCCCGAACCACGTTGGATTCTGCGCATTTGATTCCCTTAGTTGACCTCACCCACAACTAAGAGTTGCTA
>NW_020634545.1:0-311 GCF_003573695.1 Papaver somniferum
TTCTTCCAAGACTATTGTTTCTAAGTCGCTAGACTCTAAAACAGTATTTTCGAAATGAACCCGTTCCTCTAAACCACTATCGGCTTCGTAATCAAAAGGAAAAACTACATCGTCTAAAACGGTGGTATCCCTAATCAAATCCTCGTCCTTTTGAATAGGTGAATAATCATAAAAATTATTTGTATTTGAACTAGAAATAATATAATCACTATACAGCTCAATTGGATTACTAGACTCCTGATCACTATGCCTACATATTTCGGATTCTTCATTACTGCTATCCTCATCATCATAGTGCGAATATGATTGAA
>NW_020634545.1:511-848 GCF_003573695.1 Papaver somniferum
CAAGTCTTTCGTTCGTCTCAGCCATCAGCTTGAGGGATTCCTCTATAGAAAGTTCACTCATTATTGTAGTTCTTTCGTCTATAATTACACTATTCATCTCAGCTAACTTACGTGTCGACTCAGTTAACTCCCTGAGGGACTCTTCTAAAGGAGGAATAGGAACAGATGGATCATAAAAAGGACTATTTTTCAATAGTTTGATTGTATCCTCTAGAGACGAAGAACTAGTACTATAATCTTCTTGATCGTAATACTGATGCATGTGTGGATAGTAATTGGGCTCACCAGGGTATGACCCATATCCTTCCAAAGGATGGCGTTCCCAACCACTATTCCC
>NW_020634546.1:0-578 GCF_003573695.1 Papaver somniferum
TGAAGCATGGGAAAGGTGCAGCAGACCAAGGAGGGTAATGGGTCGAGTTCAATTTGATGTTGCTACATCAAATTAGGTAAGAATTTACCAAACCCTAGCTCTGTCAGTTTGGGGATTTTTTTTGGGGATTTTTATTGTAGAACCCTAATTGTGTTGTGGGTATAAATATGGGTGTGGGTGTGATGTAAAAACTATGTTTGGATTAGCCTGCATCCAGAACCTTCAAGTTCTGTTAAATGTTCACATTTCAGTCAATTTCAGTTAAGTTCAAATTTTGTTAATGTTTGTGCAATATCCTGTTAGTGTTTCTGTTAAATGTTCATTGTTAATTTCAGTTATGTTCATGTTAGTTGTGTTAGTCTCCTGTTAGTTCAATTTTGTTAAGGTTCTGTTAGACTCTAGAATATCCTGTTAATGTTTCTGTTGAATGTGCAATGTCATGTTAGTTCACTGTTAATTTGTCATGTCAGTTAAATGTTCACTGTCATGTAATGTTATGTTCCTGTGAATGCTAGGCTAGATACATTTGAAGCTTTGATGTGATTGTGCAATGGAAGAAATCAGTGCTTATAGCAAGC
>NW_020634546.1:589-1000 GCF_003573695.1 Papaver somniferum
AGCTGATTATCTTACCATTCTATTTGTGATTGCCTGTATTCTTGCCTTAGCCTTGTCCATTTCAGTTTCTCCACATCCCTGCCCTTGGCCTTAGGCCTTGGTTCATTCTTTGTTTTTGCCACTGTTTTACTTTCACTTCCATGCTCATTTTGTTTGTTGTTTCCTTCCTTGCTTGTGCATTCTGTCACTGCTGTTGTGCACTTGCCTTGCTGCATTGCACTGCTGCCTTATACTATTTGCTTCCTCTGCTGCTACTCCTTTTCCTGTTAACTGCATTACCCTGCTACCACTGCTGCATTCCTCTGCTGCACTGCTGCTGCAGCTGCTGTTGCTGTTGCTGTTGCTTGTGCCCTGCAGCTGCTGTGCAGCACTTCTGCTGCTGCATTGCTACTTCTTTCTTTCTTGGCCTTG
>NW_020634547.1:0-637 GCF_003573695.1 Papaver somniferum
TACCCTTGTATATGCCAGTTGTGTTGACCTAGAGTTAGGTTATCGACCACTGGTACCCTTGTATATGCCAGTGTGTTGATATTAGTCAGACTAGTATCTCAATCCATTAGGATAGGTTCATTTTGGCGGAGGCCTTCAGACAGATATGGGAAACACCGTTCACTTAGTAAACATAAAAACCATTTATGTTTGTCTATATTCATCTCTTAATATTTCCATGTGATTAGTTTGACTGCGAATATGATGTCCATAGTGCAACTATCTGAGTAGAGCTCTGTCACTTATATATGAATTTTAGTATGCTTGAGTGCAAACTCGTGTACATCAATTGGAATTTCACATCAGGGTACTTCCTCTTGTAGTCAATAAGTATGCCAACCAAGGAGATTCTTTAGTGCCTTCCAAGGTTCGTTGTAGATAGCTAGGGTCTGGAGTATAAAGGCTTTGTGAGTACACCTCTGGTATACCCTCCGGAGACAACACTCCGCCACTAGGGCCACCTAGTGGTTTAACGGCTTGCTGCACGTGCTAAGTGTAGTCATTTTACTTTCTAGATTATATTTGCTCGAGGACTGGCAAATAATAAGTTTGGGGGTATTTGATAGACACATTTTTGTGTCTAATTTGTCCTCAATGT
>NW_020634547.1:645-1000 GCF_003573695.1 Papaver somniferum
CTCGAGGACTAGCAAATAATAAGTTTGGGGGTATTTTATAGACACATTTTTGTGTCTAATTTGTCCTCAATGTCCGTATTGTTGGAACTCTATTTTTGTACTAATATTGTGTTTTTATGTATTTTTAGGAAATAAACAATTTTGGAAAATTCGGTTCGAAAAGTTGATTTTGGAACCCCCGGAGGACAAGTGTTATTCGGACTCTCGCTTTTGGATACGGGGTAACCTAATTACTAAGGGACATCCCCAGGTCACCCCCAAGGCAGCTGCTATTCGCACCCCAGTTCTGGTTAGGGGGAGGACATCTTCTTCCCAAATTCAAAAACCAAAAAATGGCGCGAAAAATTGTTCTTGA
>NW_020634548.1:0-374 GCF_003573695.1 Papaver somniferum
GATGCTGAAAAGGATGATATGATTTCTGCTGAACTTGTTCATGACTTTCTTAAGTACTTTGGGGAAGCAAAACAACAGCTTGTGGATACTCTTAAAGGTCTTGATATGGTGAAAACTGAGTTGGAAAAGGTTGTGTCTGACCTTGGTCTTATAAAATCTCAAATCAATGATCTTCGTAAAGAGAATCATCTCCCTGAGGATGTAGAGAAAGCTGTCGTTCACAAGCTCGAAGACTCCAGGTCATGAGAGGACTATGTACTGCCCACATCCCTATTTGCTGTCAGGGAAACAATGGAGTCTAACTCTTTCTAGCTTGTCTTTTTTTTTTTTTTTTTTTTTTTTTTTTTTTTTTTTTTTTTTTTTTTTTTTTTTTT
>NW_020634548.1:385-1000 GCF_003573695.1 Papaver somniferum
TTTTAAATTCTAAAAATATTTGGAGGATGATGTTATTGCAGTATTGATCGTTATGATTTTGTGATATTGCAATTTGATTATGGGATATGTATTGTTTGCGTCCGTGAACTTGAAGGTTCCATATGCTGTCAAAAGTAAAGTCATTCATGAATTGGTATTCGTATTAATGAAAGGACGAATGGACTTTTGACAATTACAAAAGTTATGCCTATGCAATCATGTATTTGATGGAAAATAGGATAAAATCTTTTGTTTGACAAGGATAAAGTCTATTATGTCGTTATGAGGGAAAATAGAATAGATCCTTGTATGTTATCCATGGTATTGATCTTCATTGATCCATTTTGTTATGTTTTACCGTGAAGGCTCCATTGTGTGTCTTATGTTGAGCACGATACAACTAAGTCGATTATTCTTATTGGCCTTGTTGGTTGTTCCATAAGATGCTATATGTTGAGCATTATGAACTAAATTAATCATTTTGGTTGGTTATTTAGTTATTTGCTTCGAAAGTCTTCTTTTGTCGAGCAAATCCTTAGACAATTAAATTGATTACTTTTGTGATTACTTTGGTTGTTTGTATTCCAATTAGATTAATTATACGTTCTATTGTAA
>NW_020634549.1:0-441 GCF_003573695.1 Papaver somniferum
TTCGGCTTATTCGATAGTATTAGGGCTGCGCCGAATATCATTGTTAAAATTTCATAAATTTTACAAGTGTGTAGGATCAGCTTATTTATATGATATCAGGTTGCGCCGAATACATGTTTGAGTTCATAATCATAGATTCGGCTTATTCGACGGTATCGGTTGTGAGACGAATATATAGAATCGGCTTATAATTGTTTTGTAATATGAGCCGATCCACTCTCTGTGTAAGATAATAAAAATTTCAAGACATGATTCATACTTGCGCTGAATTAGTCTTATAACTTTCATACTTGTGTCAGGACCAATGCCGCGGGTAGGGAGATGTTGAAAAAAATGAAGGCCAAACTTGGTTGCAAAACACCAATGACCGTGGAAGAACAAAAATACCTCATCAACAAGTGGGATGCAATCATCAACAAAGGACAAGGACCCGAGGAACCC
>NW_020634549.1:452-1000 GCF_003573695.1 Papaver somniferum
CCTTCAGGTTCGGCTTTTTCTATAATTTGAGTTATAAGCCGAGCCTTAAAAATCATTATTGGTGTAATCCAGTATATAGTTCGGCTTAAATCTCACCAATATGGTGAGCCGAATCTGTAAAAATCTTCAAAATTAGATAAAAAATAGCTGTTACTTATATAGGTTCGGCTTATATTCTAAAATTTATATAAGCCGAACCTTTACTTTTTTTTCACGAAAATCTAGGAACGACTCTTTTTTGAAAGATATAGCCGTTGTAAAACTATATTATATATATACCTACATGTTTTTTCATATTCTTAACTCCATATGCTCAACAAAAGGCACCCCCAACTCCTAAGTTTACTCTAGAAGAAGATTTATCTCTTTGCACTAATTATGTAGCATCTATCCAAAGAAGGGTGAAGAACGACGAGTAAATGGTCTGATGAGTATGTACTACTTGGTTAGAATTCATGAAGCCTTCAGCACGGAAACAGGTAATCCACAACCGGGATAGTGCGTCCTTGTTTTGCCGAATTATAAGTATTAAGAAAAAAGTCACAGAC
>NW_020634550.1:0-525 GCF_003573695.1 Papaver somniferum
CGATATGAGCTTGTCGGTAAGTCATATCCTTTATATAGTCAGGGTAAACTTTTTGTTTGTTCCTGAAGACGTTATCGCTCTATACTAGCAGAGCAAGCTGTCTAGGAGCCATCCATCTCGTGATGCCATATAGAAATAATCACTGAAAGTATTCCGTATTCATGAGATATGTCGTTGTCCATTCGTGAGACTACATATCTACATGTACTCTGAGAGAAAGTACTCTCCGTTGAGAATTCGATGAGAGACCCGTGTCTCGATACTCACGTATGATTGGTGATTCAGAGTTTCGTATGATTATAAGTTTACGAATTTAGTCTTTGTCGAAAATCCACTATCTACAGCAGCGAGATTCGCAGGAAGAACATTTGACCCAGCAATGTAGGGTCCTCTTAGCATTAAAGGAAAAACATACCATTTATCATCTTTAGATTGGCGACGAGTTGTGTTTTTACCAGAATGCCAGTCAATATCTTGCATGAGAACTTTGGCTTCATCAATGTTATCTTTCCTTTTTAAGCGAAT
>NW_020634550.1:536-1000 GCF_003573695.1 Papaver somniferum
GATTGGCGAGGAGTTGTGTTTTTACCAGAATGCCAGTCAATATCTTGCATGAGAACTTTGGCTTCATCAATGTTATCTTTCCTTTTTAAGCGAATACCCCAGCGAGTATTCTCTTTCTTCATGGAGATAAGTTCATATATAGTTCTCAAAGAAATTCGCTAATGTGTATTTCTCAGCAACTATCTCTAGGTTTGCGAATTTAGGATCCCTAAGTTCTTTGGAGTAAAGAGATCCTCTACCAGCACCACGATTAGCGAACTCTAGCATCAGACGGATGCAGTCCCCACTCAGTTGGAAGATAGCTCGCGAAAATCCCGAGTGAGCGAGAATTTCATAAAATAAAGGAAGATCTGGGTTATAAAGAGGAATAGGGAGATCTGCGAGAATCTGACCTAGCGAAATTATGATTGATTGATCATCACAATACTTATCAGAGAAAAGTTTGACAGGAAGAATTGATTTGG
>NW_020634551.1:0-219 GCF_003573695.1 Papaver somniferum
AAGGGCTTAGAAACATTGGGCATGAGCTGCACATGATGAAGACTATCTCAGCTGGTTCATAATTTCATCTAGTCCTAACATTTGAGGTTCAGAACATCATAGACATGAAGATAAACATACATTAACAGTTGACAGTGAAACAAAACATGAATTTAAACACAATAACATAACATGGGAAGCACATAACAGTGGATAAACTTAGAACAATTGAGGAACTAA
>NW_020634551.1:419-822 GCF_003573695.1 Papaver somniferum
CAGAACAGCAGGTCCAACAACAAATGAAGTGAAGCAGATGCAGATGCAAATGCTATGCAGTGAAATGCAAAAATAGCTAATAAAACTACTAGAGAAACAAACCCGAGTCCCCGGCAGCGGCTCCAAAACTTTGTAGGCATTTAAAGGTGTGAAAATAAGACAATAAATGGATGCCTACAGTGATACCTGCAAGTGCACAGGGTCAGTTGTAGCTTGTGTGCAAGAACAGGGTCATTCCACAGGGACTTGGGAGTGTGCAATGAAGTTACACTATGCTGATAATTGATGCAAAACTAAATGCAAGGTCACAAGGCTGCAGTGACAGTGAAACAGAGATGGTAAAACATCTAACCAAGGCTATGAGCCAAGGGCAGGGAAGGCAGTGCACTGATTTCAGTGCACA
>NW_020634551.1:885-1000 GCF_003573695.1 Papaver somniferum
AACCAAGGCCTAAGCCAAGGGCAATGGCAGGGGAGCAAAACTACAGATACAAAACAGAGAAACAACACAACTAGGTTATGAATCCACCTTGTGACCTAGCCAGATAGTGTAATTC
>NW_020634552.1:0-399 GCF_003573695.1 Papaver somniferum
TAACAAGGCAAAATCACGAATTAAGGATGGAGAATATAAGACTACAGAATAGAAGATCGAGAAGTATTACAAAATCATATTCAAGATCGACTAGAAGAGAAATGAGGCGAAACTCACCCACAATCAATGCTGGAAACAATATTCAAGAAGAAATATCAAATCCTAATGAAGAATATCGCGAAAATAGAGAAAGAGCTGATGATCGTTACGTTCCACAAAATGAAACTTTTAATGATGGGAAAAAATGGTGGAAATCAAGAGAACGGACAACATCAGGGACGAAATGACCAAGATGGCGAAAGAAATCGAGAGGAAGGAAGAAGAATTTTACATGTGAGAGAAACTCAAAGAAATCAACAGACAATTGAAGAAGAAATTGAAAGACATTATGCTGAACAA
>NW_020634552.1:599-867 GCF_003573695.1 Papaver somniferum
ATCCACCATCAACCTCTCACTTCTTTGTGTATCTTTGATTTTGTGTCGCCAATTTTCCTTCTTGTTTGCTCTTCCTTCGCAAGATTCTATCTCAGTTTCGTAACACCTCTTTCCTTCAACCCAATCTCCCTTTATGATTCCTACACCACTGGGGTGAGGGAATTTGATGCACTGGTGGAAAGTTGAAGCTACACCTAGAATCCCATGTAGCCAAGGTCGACCAATTAACACATTGTAGGGTGATTCCTCGCGACACATTTCAATCTTT
>NW_020634553.1:0-392 GCF_003573695.1 Papaver somniferum
CCCAAAAAAAAAAAAAAAAAAACCAAAATTTTTACTTTTCTCCCATTCAAAAACCAAATTTTACTTGCTCCCATTTTAACAACCAAATTTTTTCTTCTTTATCCCATTAAAACCAAACTTGCTCCCAAATTTTAAAAAACCAAAAAAATGTCTCCCACCAAAACCAAATTTTTCCCAAAAATCCAAACCCTTTAAAAAACCAAATTTTGAGATTTGTAAACTCTTTACTTAGCCTTTGAGCCCCATCATGAATAGATCTTTTTCTAAGTTGGGGAGTACAACAAATCCCTTAGAGAACTTGCATATGGACAAACTTCACGTTATGAACCTTCCACGGACCATGATGTCAATAGTCATAGGAATTATTATGGACATTTTCAAAGTCCCGAGCC
>NW_020634554.1:0-350 GCF_003573695.1 Papaver somniferum
CCTAATTAATTATGACGAGGCGAGGGACCGACCATGGAGTCATGAAACCGGCCCTGGGTTGTCCCGTGACCGCGTGACGATCACTTCATGAAAATCCAAAGTGTTTGGGAGAGTTTTGGACCTAATATGAGCAATTGTGCAAATTAGGTCAAAACTGTGAAAATTGATGGGACCGGCTTCCGTGAGCTAATTGTGAAAACTGTGAAAATTGATGTGAAAATTGATGGGACCCATCAAATAATAATAAAATAAAATAAATTATCAAATAATAATAAAATAAAAACTCCTTGATTTCATAATTTATTTTATTTTATTATTATTTGATGATTTGTGCAAAAATACCATGAAAT
>NW_020634554.1:361-1000 GCF_003573695.1 Papaver somniferum
GTCCCACAAGTTTTCATAATTTATTTTATTTTATTATTATTTGATGATTTGTGCAAAAATACCATGAAATCAAGGAGTTTTTTCATGAAATTAGAGAAATAATAATAATAATAAAATAATAAGGAACCGTGGGTGTGGGTCCGGATGGGACCAAGGCATGGTCGGTTGGCCAATGGTCACTCCCCACACTCCTTTCCTTAATTTTATATTATTTTTATGGATTTATGGAAGTACCATGAAACCGAGAAGTTTCCTTAAGACGAAGGAGATTTGATAAAACGAGAGAATTTTCATTAAATCATGGAAAATAATAAAATGCATTAAAATATAAAACTGGCGTGGGATTGACCACGACACGGTCGGTCGGTCGTGTGTCCGTGCTCCCAGCACCCTGGTCAATATTTTTAATTATTTATTATTTTCTTCTCTATTTTGCATAGGTTCATCGTTTCGTTGTATTTTTGAAATACTCGTTCTTGCGGTGACTGTTAGTGTATCATCGTTGAATACACCTTCACCATTTGAATCGGGGCTTACTTAGAGGTAGCTCAGACGTCCGGTTGTTGATTATTTATTACTAATTGTGGAATTCAGTAGAGAATAATTCATAAAACTGAGTAATAAGATGTTTATTATTAA
>NW_020634555.1:0-317 GCF_003573695.1 Papaver somniferum
GACTCAATATCTTGTACATTATGCACCCAGGTACAACCTTAGAACTATGCATTATGCACCCAGGTGCAACCTTACAAAACGCGTTTTCTTGCCAGACTGTGCATTATGTACCCAGGTGCAACTTTGGCGAAACCAACTTTCCTAACAAAAATCAATTTTCTTGCGAAGTAGTATTTTATTTCATGGTATTCGCATTATAAAGACTACTACAACAAATATTGCAAACCCAGACAACTCAAAGAGCACAAACGCCCCTTATATATATATATATATATATATATATATATATATATATATATATATATATATTCAAACCA
>NW_020634555.1:328-1000 GCF_003573695.1 Papaver somniferum
TGACAACGCAAGATACGAGAGAAGTGGATGAGGAGTAGGAGATGACAACAAAAACAAAAACCTATAACACTGTAGTTCCAGCTACTTCTTATCCCCTGACAAACGACCCATCAGTCCCATGGCTAGCTGGTGCAGTCAACTAGTCTTCTGAAGTTGAATTTGTGCAGAACTGGTAGTGCAGTTATTTCTACAAACACCTTTTGTGCGTTCTTCTGATGATACAAAATTGAGCTTGTTGTTGATTACTAAGTCCATTGCATCTCTTTCCCTGCAATTCATTTCAAATATACAACAAACCACAGTACTAACCCATCTGACTTCTAAAGATGAGTCTCAATCTAGCATCAATTTCAGTTCCATAGTCTCCTGGTATTTGGAGTTCTAAACACTCCACCAAATCTCTACTTCGAACAAAATCAGTGAAGCATTGGTACCCGATATAAAACCCCCAATTCCATTTATAAACAATGAGATTAAATCCATCAATACCAACTCAGCAAAGCACACCTTTCGATTTCATTGTTACTGCAACTATTACTCAATTGGGAAATTTTCATTAAACCCGAATCTGTTTTCATCAAAAATCCCACAAAAATGATATCCTTCTCTCGACTTCAAGCAACTGTTTAAATGACTTTTCAACTAAATCTCTAATCAAATCGAGATCAATAC
>NW_020634556.1:0-628 GCF_003573695.1 Papaver somniferum
ACCAGGAATGGTGGAGAGTGTAAAACCTTTATCAGCAAGATCTTTTTGGACATCTTGTAAATTCTTCTGATATCTATGACCACTTGGAGCCATATTTGAATATAGAGAATGAGAATGTGTGGAAAGTAAAAGGATTGAAGGAAGAAAAAATTACAGCAGCAGAATTTGCAGATGAGAGAATAAAATTAGAAGAGAAAGTAAAAAGAAAAGTGGAAAAAGGGGGGAGAAGAGTATATAAAGAAATTTTTTTACTCGAAGAAATAAACACCATTAAGACGAAGAGACGTGAGCGGTTGAAAAGTAGCGGTTACAGAAGACGTGTCAAGAAATAAATGGAAGAGAGAGTACGTGTGATAAATGTGGAATATGAAAAGATAAGCAGCTGCGGCATTTCTCACATCATTCTCTACTTTGTAGAGAAAATATGAGAAGAGGCAAGATGTAGGATCAGAATCTCGCAACAATTATGTCTCAGAGAAATTATCAATAGTACAACACAATAGCGTCGCAGAACAATTTCAGAAACGACGTCAGCAAGGATCATGAGAAAGATGTGATAGTCCTGCGAAAATATGAGAGCTTGCGAAATTAACATTTGTAAGGTTGCGAGAATGTCGCAAACCATATC
>NW_020634556.1:639-1000 GCF_003573695.1 Papaver somniferum
GAAAATATGAGAGCTTGCGAAATTAACATTTGTAAGGTTGCGAGAATGTCGCACACCATATCCGAAAATAAATGATAGATTAGCTGTCATCCACTATGTATTTCCTTATAAATAGCCATTCGAGTTGTGAAGGAGAGATAAATCTTTTTTGAGTAAGAAACAAGTAAATAGGAGAGAGAAGGTTCAGAGCAGAGATCATTCTTGACTTCTTTATCTTTCTTGTAAGAATATTCAAAAATTAATCAATAAAATTAAGAGTGTAAACCTAAAAACGAGTTGATCAACAATGAAATCATATGAGGGGTGTAGTTTAGGATTTCCTGCAACTACAATGGACCTCACTAAGATCTAGTATAAGAAG
>NW_020634557.1:0-127 GCF_003573695.1 Papaver somniferum
GTTTTGAGGCATGGATCGAAAAGAAAAAGAAGAAGAAGAAATTGTCAAATATTTTTGGCGATTCATAAAGACTAGGAGCAAAGCTTAAAGCAAAAAGAACGGAACGAAGACGAAGGACTTTTTTTTT
>NW_020634557.1:217-483 GCF_003573695.1 Papaver somniferum
TTTTTTTAGAAACTGTAATTAAAGTTTTTATTTTTGTAATCTTTTATTTTTGGACATTTTTTTTTCCGGACATTGAACATTGGACATTTTTTTAACCCTACGGAAGGGTATTATTATTAAAAAAAAAATTATTATATAAACTGTGTGCAGGGAAGGACGACGATTACTATATCGTCTCGGCACCTCGGGTTCGCACACGGCATAGGAGTCGTGGCCCGAGTCGACGACAACAGTTCATCGCCCGTCTGGTACGGGAGGTAAGTCCA
>NW_020634557.1:559-761 GCF_003573695.1 Papaver somniferum
GGTTCATCCCCCGTCTGGTACGGGAGGTAAGTCCATCGAAACACTCGCGAATCTCCTGTAAGCGAGTTACTGTATTCCTTAAGGTGATTCATTGATTGAGGACGAATTTGGACTGTTTTTAAATTCCTAGTAAAGGGCAAGCCTGACCAATACAAGATAAGGGTTCAGGATTTCATCACCGCTCCCTTCTTGCCCGCCTTAG
>NW_020634558.1:0-610 GCF_003573695.1 Papaver somniferum
GTCTTGTCATATTTGTGCAACAATCCTGAAGAGGCAATAATACAAAAGAAAAAGATAAGACGAGATCAATGGGTTTTCGCATGAACGTGCGAAGACGTCCTGCGATTTCGTCGCAAGAAGGCAATGTCATGGGGCTTTATTTTCGCAAGAACATTTAGGCCTGTCATATTGTCGCAACATTCCTGAATAGGCCATAATACAAAAGAAAAAGTTAAGGCAAGATCAATGGGTTTTTGCATGAAAATGCAAGGACGTCCTGCGATTTTGTCGCAATGATAAGAGGTGGCATAATAAGACCTTTAATTAGGAAGGCAAAATAAGACCACATGATAAAATAAAATATTCATAAGTATTCATAACAGATTATTTTTTCGGAAGAAAGATAATGAGAGGCAAGTATAGGAATCAATAAACAAGAAACATTATCTTTCTCACCAGCAAAATACTAAAAGGGAAAATTGATTCCAAAGTTGGTTGAAGAATGTTATTCGCAAAAAAGTAATAACGATAAGACAAGAAGCTCATGCTTCAATATTAATTCCAGTAGAAGAAGATAATAAACGTTCTTCGCCAATGTTCTCATTATCGCAAGCTTCTCCTTCATTTTGAT
>NW_020634558.1:621-1000 GCF_003573695.1 Papaver somniferum
CATATTAATTCCAGTAGAAGAAGATAATAAACTTTCTTCGCCAATGTTCTCATTATCGCAAGCTTCTCCTTCATTTTGATTCTGATCTTCGCCCTGATTAGCACCTTGATTTTCGCCACCAATTGCTTCTTCAGAAGAGATTTCTTTTTCATTCTCATTTTGATTAACACCAGCAGATGCTTCCTTAGAAGGAATTTCTTCTTCATCTTCCAAGAGATTATCCTCTGCACCACTTTCGTAATCATAATCACTATCAGCAGGACGAGGAACTTCATCATCATCTACTTCCAAAGGTTCGATTGATGTAGGAGGAAGAGATTTAGACAATAAGATATCATTTACAAGGACTTGTGCCCGGAGATGAACTTGACGAAGAAGT
>NW_020634559.1:0-573 GCF_003573695.1 Papaver somniferum
AAAATTATAAATTTCAGACAATTGTAGAAGTTACAGAAAAAAGAAGGTCAAATAACTTAAAGTAGCAGTATATATCACTGAATATAAAGCAAGCCAAGATGAAAACGACGAGAAGAAAGTTTGTTTCAATAACACGATGTTAGCAACATGAGAGAGATCTGAAATTTGATGAAATACATTAGAGGGTTTATATGTCAGACTAAGAGTGAAAGCTATATAATTGTCTAAGTTTATACTTGAATTCTCTATGGATTAGATATGCAACAAGCAAAAGGCTACAAAGAAAATGTTTGTTGGATAAATTTATAGTTGAAGATTTCACTCTGTTTTATGTACTCTTCGGTGTTTCTGGAATATGAGCGTGTTACTTGTTATAATTGATCCTATTGATAGCACATAGAATAGGTCTGTCATCTCGATAGAGATGGTTCTACCCCGTCGAAAATTCGCTCAAGAAAAATTTGAACTACGATGCAAAAGGTAAAATAGTGGTATTAATAATAGAGCATAAGACAGATTTAAGAAGTATGAAGCACCTGTGACTGTCTAGCGGCCCCTAGCAATGCAGCTTCC
>NW_020634559.1:584-1000 GCF_003573695.1 Papaver somniferum
GATTTAAGAAGTATGAAGCACCTGGGACTGTCTAGCGGCCCCTAGCAATGCAGCTTCCATCATTTTTAGTTCTGTCTTCAATGTCTCAATTTCAAGCGCAGCATCTACAAGGTCAGACACATTGGAAACTGTGCTTAATCGTTGATCTTTGTTATCAGCCTCCGTGACATTGGCTTGCATGTGTGCTTCAATAATGCTGGTATTCAGATCAACCTCTCGACCCTTTACATCAATAGAGTCGGTATTTGATACAACTTCATGAGGTACCGATACAGCAACCATATCATGTTCCCTGTCTGTGTCTGGTACATTTGGCAACGGATCTTGCCCCGAATCGCTGGTACTTTCAGAACTTATAACATTAGTAGAATCTGAACCTGGGGCAGCATTCACATTTTCTGATTGTTGATGATCAA
>NW_020634560.1:0-403 GCF_003573695.1 Papaver somniferum
CGGAGTTTGATGTGCGATAATGGAGCGACCGTAGGATGCTGAAATGCTTCGATCTGACGGCTGAGAACCGAGGCGGGCTTGGGTTGAGATATTTGCGTAATTCCTCCCGGCCTTTCACTACTTTTCTGCTCTTTTCCGCTCCGCAATTCATCCAACTTTATTTATTACCTAAAAATGCAAAATTAATTAATAAAACTATTTAATCTTGAAAACAAGGAAAATACAGAATATGGGGTAAAATGTAGAATTTAATGCACAAAGGATGAGTTAAATGCCAATAAAAATATATAGAAATATGCACTTTTTAGCACTTATTAAATACCCCCAAACCTAAATTTTACTTGTCCTCAAGTAAAACAAAACTAAGGAAATCCTACCTATACCACTGTCGCTGGTCTCTCGA
>NW_020634560.1:603-1000 GCF_003573695.1 Papaver somniferum
ATTACATGACACTTTGCAAGAGGTAGCCCTTTTTGATGCACCCAGTTAAATTCGATGGTTGTCTTTCTTAATGTAACCTCCACCTTCTATCCCAACCAACCAAAGAACAAGCTAGTCAAGTTTCGTTCAGTATTCTAAAGTGATTGGCAATCGTAACTTCCTATCAAACACCTTGAAGATCGAGGCCATACATGTATTGGTAGATCGTGCGCGTGCAAATTTCTTATCACTATGTGAATTGTGCTAGAATCAGGGTGCCTAAATATCTAGACTAAGACTCCTAATAATTACATATTTGCACAAGAGTCAACATTTCAAGGTAAATGAGCTCCCTTTTTATGTTTTTTTTTCAATTTTTAATTTTTTTTTTAGATTGATTTTTCAATTTTTTTTTTTT
>NW_020634561.1:0-108 GCF_003573695.1 Papaver somniferum
ATTGGTGTAACTATCAACTAGTTGTAATACTTGTTAGAAAGTTGTGATAGCATTTTGCAACATTATATATTTCCTGTCAAAATGCTTATAATATTTTCTAAGAGATTT
>NW_020634561.1:308-694 GCF_003573695.1 Papaver somniferum
CTGCACTTCATTTAAGCTTCATTTCTTCTCTAGTTTACAGCATCATCTGCTATAACTCAGCTCTACTTTCATCCTCCGTCTATCCACAGCAGCACCATCTGCTTCATTGACCATCTTCTTCACATCCTTGTAGCCCTAGCCAAGACAGCAACAACACAGCAACACAGATCCATGCTCTATGCTACATCAAAAATCAATATGTTACATATTTAGCTCCTAAATCATCATAATTAAATATTAAACATGAACATGACTTTGTTCCTTAGACTGGTGCAACATACTCATTCACCAACAAGAACAACCAACCTTCCACCATGTCTTTCAAAAATAAAAATGTTCCTTCTTTACGACCAAAGTCTAGCAATTAACGAGCTAATTATAACTAA
>NW_020634561.1:894-1000 GCF_003573695.1 Papaver somniferum
GAAATTTTAACTGGTTTCATGTCCAATTGTTTGACAGAAGGTGCAATCACCACTTGGTTCTGTAAAAAAAAAACAAGAATTAGTCAAAAAAATCATTTGATATAAC
>NW_020634562.1:0-498 GCF_003573695.1 Papaver somniferum
CATATGTATTTGTAGTGTGAACTACAATATTTCTCCCCCTTTTTGTCAATAAAATTGGAAAAGGTACAAGAACGAGATCATAATGAAATTTCAACAAGAGACATTTCATAGACTAAAAGAAAAATACATACGAACTTAATTTAGATGCAATAATAAAGCCGAAGCTAAATGCATTCATCAAGGAGTTTTAAGATACAAGATAACCCCTATAAAATTCCACATCCGCACACCCCGCAAGATATTACCATTAAACACAAGTTCAAAAGAACTCTCCCCCATTTGATGTCATTCCCGAAAGAACAACAAGAGAGACCTTAATTTCGTAAGAAAAGAAGGATTTTTAAATTGGACACCAAAAAACATAAAAATGATTTTCTATATCCAAAACTCAACCAAATTAATTACAAGAAAACCCATGATTAATTTAATTGGAATACGCAACTAAATCAAACCACAAAAGTGATCAATTTAATTGAAGGTGCTCAACATAAGTAAACT
>NW_020634562.1:509-1000 GCF_003573695.1 Papaver somniferum
CGCAACTAAATCAAACCACAAAAGTGATCAATTTAATTGAAGGTGCTCAACATAAGTAAACTTATGGAGCTATGACTAAGGTAATCATACGGATACGACTAACTTAATCGTTCACATACTCAACATAAGGAAAAACATTACGGAATATACGACTACATTAACCAATAAAACATGATTAGTATAGTCGTTCATATACTCAACACAAGAACTTGTGGAATATATGAAAACTCAACTAGACTAATTACAAGAGAACTTATAATTAATCTAATTGGAATACAAACAACCAAACTAATCACAAAAGTAATCAATTTAATTGTCAAAAGATTTTTCTCAACAAAAAAAAGACTTTCAGAGGACAGACCCTAAGGCTGCAGTATCTGGCGGCTTACTTATGTAGTTCGACTTTAAATAATCAGGTAAACTGTCACCTAAAGCGAATATCATATAACGTAAAGCGATCACAACCGAACTTCATTGCAGAAAATCTCATC
>NW_020634563.1:0-487 GCF_003573695.1 Papaver somniferum
TAGATTGCTAAGCGAAATATTGGGTGGTGTTGTTAGACCCCCCGCCTTTTCAGTATACAATTCATTTTAATCTTTGGAAAAGTAGCACATTAGGTACATATTGTTAGAGCACTGCTCGGTCGAACTCGCAAGCGTTGCTATCTCAAACTTGTTTGTCAAGTTTAGTTGCCAAAACTATAAGTCTTGATTTCTAGTCTACTTATATCTAAGTCTCGAACTAGGATAGAAAGTGTAGTTGAGCTCTAGAATCCACGACGTTCGACATGCAAAGACGAAGAACTACCCAAGGAACTTCATCGACAGACTTGAACTTATCTATCACTCAAAAGTGTCTATCTACTCTATCTCCTATCTTGAGACAAAATTCGTAGTGCTATATAGACTTCGATTATACACATTTGTTATTTCGAGCCGAGTCTATCTCGCTTATCTATTTCTCGAAATATGTGTTGGTAAGCTTTCCCTTTGGCCAAGTTCATCTTTACAA
>NW_020634563.1:498-1000 GCF_003573695.1 Papaver somniferum
TTATCTATTTCTCGAAATATGTGTTGGTAAGCTTTCCCTTTGGCCAAGTTCATCTTTACAAGTGACGAAAGTCATGTTGATTATTTCAATATCTTGAAAATCGCTTTGATGAAAAATAGTGTGTGAATAACCTCTATTTAACATCCTCTAAGAATGTTTCAATGATTGAAATGAGAGTTTAGAATATATAACCTTGAATGGATATAAAAATTGTATGTGAACTCATATTTGGATAAGTCCAAAATCCTTGAACTAAAGTATGAGTACTTTACTGGTTCAGGATGTCCGAAATCTAAGTCCGCGTACCTGTACGCGTACTGCCGGAAGTTCACATTGAAAAAGCGGGGGTCTAACAACCACACCCAATATTTCGCTTAGCAATCTGTATGGACTAACTCCAATATACTTTTAAGAGAATCAACTAGACAGTCAGACTCAATCTTATTAAAAGTATATCAAAGAGTTATATCTCACTTTCTCGTTTCAATATTTACTCAAGAAA
>NW_020634564.1:0-1464 GCF_003573695.1 Papaver somniferum
AAAAAAACAAAAAAAAAACATGCAAACTTATCTTATCTTAGTGCGATTTATATGCACTATTAGATCATACTAGAAATCAAAAACCAAAAGAATGTGATTAGGTCCGAAAATTAAAACTAGTTAGTGTTATACAAGAAATTGATGGGTAACATTAATCTAGGCTCTGTTGTTACGAATCTGAAGTTACAATTTAATCGATAATCAGTCACGAACCCTAGAAAAAATTTCATCATTTTTTCTTTAAAATCTTTAGCTCAAATGTTTGAAAATGAAAAGTTCATTACAGATCTAATAACCGATGCAAATCTAATCAATAATCGAAGAGAATTTCAAGTTATTAGGTTTTTGAAAATTACAACCGAATTAAAAGAGAGATGAAACTTATCTTGTTTGTTGATTTTGTTGATAAATCTTTCGATAATACATGATGATACTTTCTTCACTAACAAAAATAATTTCAGATAGATTTTCTTCAAATCTTCGTCGCCAGAGCTCGAGCTCTAGGAAAAGAAAATGAAAGTAACGATGTAAAATGGGTGTGTTTGTATATACCTAGGGCAGTTTAGGTATTTTAAAAAAAATGCTCTATGAAACTCGCACGTGCCTGGACCCTGAAATAAAAAATTTGATCCGAAAAACTTATTCTGGACCTCCGATTAAACTGGGTTTCAGGAAAGGACCAGCCATTAAGCTAGCCCATCAGGATAGGACCTATTGGTAGTTTGTCAAAACTCGTTCTCAATCCGGGTCGCAGTATCAGGCCTACCAAGGTGAAAATATCATGAGGGATTTACTGTTTAGTCCAGAAAACCTGACCCGGATTACTGGCTAGTCCAGCGCCAAAAAATATTTACTCCCTAACCCAAAAAATGTTTTGAAAAGAGTAAAATTACTCTACTAACCCTAGTATATAACATTACGTATAATAATACATATGTTACTACATATTACATATATAGTGTACTTGTATACTAGTAGTAATTAGTAGTAACTAGTATGTAGTATGTAGTAATAACATATGTAATATGTAATATACTAGTAGTATGTAGTATGTAGTATGTAATAATAACATATGTAGTATGTAGTATACTAGTAGTAACTAGTATACTAGTATACTAGTAGTAATATGTTATGTATTGATACTACATATTGATATGTAGTATATTATCTATTGATACTACATATTGACATGTAGTATGTTATATATTGATATGTAGTATGTTATATATTGATACTACATATTGATATGTAGTATAGTATAATAGTTACTACTAGTATATACTATACTAGTAGTAATATATTATGTATTGATACTACATATGTAGTATGTTATGTATTGATACTACATATTGACATGTAGTATGTTATATATTGATATGTAGTATGTTTGATATGTAGTATGTTATATATTGATACTACATATTGATATGTAGTATGTTATATATTGATATGTAGTATAGTATA
>NW_020634565.1:0-549 GCF_003573695.1 Papaver somniferum
CACTTCACGGAGCCTCACAATAATACATAAAATATGGATCAGGGAAGATCAATTATTGCGGAATGCACAAGGATTCATTCTATTTTCCATCACTATTCGCATAACGACATTTTATAGACATAATCCTTGCAAAAAATGACAATATAGGCTTAACTTTTGTATTTGTCAAAATTTCATTCATTCTTTTATCAACGCATGAATATCGACATACGAAAGACTTTACTTTTGACAAGGTATGGGACAATCATAGTTCACAAAAACAAACACACATATCCCATAACAATATTGCAATATATAAAACCATAAAGATTAATACTTCAAAAATCATCTTCCAAACAAATTTAGAATTTAAACCAATAAATCTAAAAACATGAAGATGAAAACGTTGGACATAGCAATTTGTAATCACAATAATGGCTATTCCAAACTCTAGTAATCCTTCTCAAAAATAAGAATAAATTCTCATAAGAAGTTTCCTAGGCAAAAAAACAAACTCGTAATGCACATACAAGATGATTTGTCTTTATAGGGTAGAATCAATCTTTTTCG
>NW_020634565.1:560-1000 GCF_003573695.1 Papaver somniferum
ACAAACTCGTAATGCACATACAAGATGATTTGTCCTTATAGGGTAGAATCAATCTTTTTCGCATGGATTTACACCAATAATAACTACCAAAGGCGTATAAAAAGATTTTCTTAATCAAAGAAGAACATACAAAGTCAATAACGACTATGCACCATAGTTCACAATGGATGATTGTGAACATTCAAGAATTCCATAGCACTGCGTACTACTTTCCATTCTTGAACTTCCTTCTTTGTGATTCACCAACAACATTCTTGTAAAATATACAAATTATCTTAGAAGAGTAGTATTCCAAGAATCCAAGTGCCCAAGTTCAAGAGAAGTGGAACAAGTGCAACGAAACGGAGCAAAATACTCAAAAACAAGATACAGGACAAGTACCAATCTTAACTCATCCAAATTCAAGATTTCTCATCTCCATTTTGAAGATAATTCAAATA
>NW_020634566.1:0-476 GCF_003573695.1 Papaver somniferum
GCAATCTACAAGGAATCTGAGGATGGGTTGTATACCATTGTCTTCTTATTTCCTCTACATCGTGTCAAAATTTCATGACAATCCAATGAACAAGCAAGGAGATGTGGTCAAAACATTGAGCAACATACCATCTGAAAAAGTTCTGAAAGTCTCCTGGAAGTTTACTGTTTCGCCTTTTTCAGGCCCTGAACGTGCTCAAAACTTAAAAATCTTCTCTCCTAAAGCTTGGAAATTTTCCGGGCTCGAATATGCATATGCATATCATGAAAATCCGACTCCATATGAAGGTTTTACAACGTTTTTGCTAAAACACTGAGTTCTGAATTTTCTGACGACGAATTTCGACTAAGTTTTTCGTGTATACACATGGATTCTCATTCATTCATTCACAAATCAGCACTTTCATACTTCTATGAAGAGGATACAGGACATGTACTTACTTGGGGGTCTCCGAAGTATTCAAGGAATTGGGATTG
>NW_020634566.1:487-1000 GCF_003573695.1 Papaver somniferum
TATGAAGAGGATACAGGATATGTACTTACTTGGGGGTCTCCGAAGTATTCAAGGAATTGGGATTGTCCGTGTTAAGGACAAAAGGCTCATTACTTCTACTCGGCTCCGAATCATTGGAAGTGCTTTCGTCTCTATTCTCATAGGATGGCCGGGTATCAGCACTCTCCGTCTCCATGACGACATCCTCCTGGATACATCCTCAACAATCAACATTTTATTCATAAAGCATCATAATTGAATATGCGAAGAAATACTTACGGATTCTTCTTCATCGCTCAAATCAGGAATTGTTTGCTCAGTAGCAGAAAATCGAAGACCGTCGATACTTGATGGAGTAAAATTCTGCAAAGGAATAACAACATTGGTTTCATGATCCTAATAATGCGTGCGAGAAAAAGTCACAACAAGGGAAATATTGAGAACTCATCAAAGAACCAACTGGGGACTTTACGGTGTTAGTTCTCATAATTTCATGAAGATTATATGAAGAAACATACCTGAGAACATCCTGAA
>NW_020634567.1:0-150 GCF_003573695.1 Papaver somniferum
GTGAAGCGGGAGCATCTGGTTCGATGTTTGGCGAGCTGAGCCGCTGGATATGGAGATGGTAGGTAGATCGGACGGCTAAGAGAGAAGCAGTTTGTAGCGACCGTTGGATGTGGAACACAACGAAGTCAACGGTGCTAGATTAGGTTAGGT
>NW_020634567.1:161-454 GCF_003573695.1 Papaver somniferum
AGTTTGTAGCGACCGTTGGATGTGGAACACAACGAAGTCAACGGTGCGAGATTAGGTTAGGTGCTGTAGTGTTGGGCGGAACCATCGGGTTTTGATGCACAGGCATAGGAGCGACCGTTGGATTCAACTGCAATCTAATCTGATGGCTTTCATGGAAATGGGTATGGATAAAGGAAATGGATTTGGGTAAGGGTTTTGGGCCTTGGGTATACCAAGCCCATATCTTCTTTAAGAACAATTCTTCCTTCTTGAGCCCATTCCTAGCTTTTTGGTCTTGTGCGCAACATTCTTCG
>NW_020634567.1:654-1000 GCF_003573695.1 Papaver somniferum
CTACCATCGAAAGTTGATAGGGCAGAAATTTGAATGATGCGTCGCCAGCACAAAGGCCGTGCGATCCGTCAAGTTATCATGAATCATCTGAGCAACGGGCAAAGCCCGCGTCGACCTTTTGATCTTGAGGAAACATTTTTTGATCTTCATGAGCAGACAAGTTAGCTTGGTGGATACCTTTCCATTCAATGTGACCATAGGCTTCGTCCTCCTCACTAGGAGTAGGAATATGATCTTGGAAAAAGGACTACCACCATCAGCATTGATCCAAAATGAATGGTTGATGGCGTTTCATCCAGAATAAATACGTGTTGGTTCCTTTGACAGTTGATCCGTGAGTGCTTTC
>NW_020634568.1:0-528 GCF_003573695.1 Papaver somniferum
GTTACAAATTCATGTTTGTGAATGAAAACTAATCCTTGACCAATATCTTCATCTTATTGATTTGCTTGTTTATTTCATTAGTTTCTTTTAGTTTATTTTCCTTTACATAAAAATCAGAAATCCCCCCTTGTTTGTATAGGAAACCGAAACAATTTGACAACCTAGATCCTCTATGTGGGAACGATCCTTTCTTACCCTTGTTATATTATTTATTTTGAGTTGTGAGAAAGTGTAATTTATTTTTGGCGCATACGACAGCGATCAGATATTGGCGCCGCTGCCGGGGAGGCAGCGGCTGTCACTTGTTTTTGGTTTCTTATTTTCTTGTTTTTAGTTTTGTTTTATTTTCTGGTTTTTAACCTTGTTTTGAGAATCGTGTTTCAGGTACTTATTTCTCATGGATGGAGCATATTGGAACAATGGATACGGTTTCCAACAATCTCAACAACATGACAACTTCCAACAATTCCAGGGGTATAATCAAAACCAATTCATTGGCTATGACCAATATTCCATGGATCCTTATGG
>NW_020634568.1:539-1000 GCF_003573695.1 Papaver somniferum
TATTCAAAACCAATTCATTGGTTATGACCATTATTCCATGGATCCTTATGGTTTTCCTCAACAACCTTATGGCGGGTATGTGTATGAACAACCACAAGGGTGGGAGGATTCTTATGCTCGTGAACAAAAAGTCTCTGACTTTCTAGACAAAGTTTCCAACTTTGTACAACAAGAGTTGCAAAAAGATAAAGAGGGTACAGAAGAGCAACTCCAAGAACTTCGTGAAGGTATTGCTAACTTACAAAGAGGTATTGATCAAATCAAATAAGAAAGGTATGAGGAAGAACTTTGCTTTAAAAACAATAACTATTCTAATGTGCCTATGGTTTGTGATGAATATTTGATTGATGCTAATGTTGAAAAGGGCCAACCTTTGGGGTCTTTCTTTGATAATTGTGTAGCTACGTCAACTCTTGATCTTAATAATGATCATTCACCTATTCAAAAGGACGAGATTGAGA
>NW_020634569.1:0-590 GCF_003573695.1 Papaver somniferum
CAACAGCAACAAGGCAAAACTTTGGAAAAACAGAGTGAGTCATGTGTTCAACACGTTTCCCTTAAGACATTAGCGCCCGGCTACACTCAAGAGTGATGCTATAGCCATCACAGGACGGATATCTTTAGGATAAAACACCCTACTACACCTACTACTAGCATATGTAGTAGATGCTCAACTTGAGCTTGGCAACTCCGAAAAAACCATAAAGGAAAATCTCGAACACTTGAGAAAACAATATAAAATGTTTTTTCCCTTAGGGGTCCCTCTAAATATAGAGCAACCCCTTTCCCATAGATTTTAAAAAAGTAGTGAATTTGTTTATATAATTGACAAATACAACTTAAGAAGAAAAACTCCCTGATGTGGGACTAAAAGGTTTATTTAGTTTCTTAAAACTACTAAAAATTGGAAACTCCACAATGTGGGACTAATAAGTTTCATTCACAAAAGAAAACAATAAATTATAATTTTTATTAAAATTTTAAAAAATTATTTTTTATTAATCGTTTTCCAACAATCCCCCACATGAATGAAAACTCAATAAAACATGAAAACACAGATAGATCTTGGTAAATCAACATCCCAAT
>NW_020634569.1:598-1000 GCF_003573695.1 Papaver somniferum
CCACATGAATGAAAACTCAATAAAACATGAAAACACAGATAGATCTTGGTAAATAAACATCCCAACATCACGATCCAAACAAACTGATCGTGCAAGTGTTGAAATCATACTAGTCATTTCTACGTCCTCTCCCTCACACAAAAGTGTGTTGACCCCAGGGTCATACTATGGATTGCACAAATCATAATAATATTGAGAGCTTTCATCTTTAGTTCTCACATGGTGAGACTATAGGTATCTTTCACCAAAGTGAAAAAGCATGAACTAGTGAACCCTTAGTGACCTTTAGGTCCTAAGTTCGAGTAATACCAAAACTATCAAAACGAAAATCACATAAAAAGCGCATGAAATACCATTTTAGGCAGAGGTGTCCATGAGGTCTTGAACCTTTGCTTAGTGAGA
>NW_020634570.1:0-581 GCF_003573695.1 Papaver somniferum
CATAAGAACATAAAATGCCAGGCTTATATCCAGTGACCAACTGGTACGCAAATAATGGTTGACCAATTGTGGGTCTAAAACGAATAAGTGAATATGCGAGTAATATAGCATATTCCCCAAGCATTTAAAGGTAGGTTTGTACACATAACCATGCCTTAGGAACCATCTGTAACCTTTGATGATAGCTTTTGCGAGACCATGGGGTATAGGATGCTCTACATTGATCCTATTAAACATGCAATAACCATCAAGTCCTTTTGATGTATACTCTCTAGAATTTACAAGGGGTGGTGAGTCCTTACATGTATAACATGTGCTAGTAGTTTTCCAAACGCAACATTACTTGGGAACTATAACTAGTTCAAAATGTCAAAAATCCACGAGAACCATAAGTTACTTTAATGGTCGGAATTCTGCATGAATAATTTTCTAAATATCACTCGTTTTCTTTGTAATATGAATTGTTTACCACTTGCATCTTAGGGTGGTCTAGATCTTGTTTTACTTAATACTTTGTAAAATCAGTGATATGCTTTCTTACTTAAAAGTATAATGGTGGGGTGGTGGGGGTGGGGGTGGGG
>NW_020634570.1:688-1000 GCF_003573695.1 Papaver somniferum
CTAGTACTTTAGAAAACACTTATTGAGAGATATGTTGTCACTTCGCATTCTGTCAATCTTTTTCCTGTTGTATCGTTCACTCAAATAAAGTGATGTATGTCTGAGTCCTTTCAAAACGATCACCATGTCACAACCAAAATGGATTTATGGTTATGCCAAAGCCTGTATGAGTCGATACCCAATGTTTGATTGTCGGGGTCAATATGAATTCAATAATTCAAATAGTAGTGATTTACATTTCACCAAATTGACTCATAAATTTCTGTAAGAATATGCTTCCTTCCATATTCATTAAAGACTATAAAAGATGCA
>NW_020634571.1:0-421 GCF_003573695.1 Papaver somniferum
ATGACTATACGCTTCTAGGTTTTTTAACCGCACCCAAACGTGTACATTGTTGGTTCAACAATAGTCTAACCAAAAAGGTTAACCATATGAGAATTTTATACCAACCATGTTCTTCTTCACCATAACTAGTTCAAATGACTCAAATGAACTAGTTAAAAGAGTTGTTCAATTGCAAGGAAATCTTATGTAACTACACAAGACACAATTGAAGCAAAGATGATTTGATTCACTCGAATCGGTTCATGAACTTTAATAGATAAGGTTTGCAAATGCATTCCTTAGTATTTTAAGATTAAGTTCAGAAATCATCTTTAGATATATAACCTTCTCAAGTTCGCAGACTAGGTTCGCGGACTTAAGACACCGGATAGAGTTTACAATCTCCAGCAGAAATTCTCGGGTTCGAGAACTACGCCGGTTC
>NW_020634571.1:432-1000 GCF_003573695.1 Papaver somniferum
CTTAAGACACCGGATAGAGTTTACAATCTCCAGCAGAAATTCTCGGGATGAGAACTTCATCGGTTCGCGGACTGGGTTCGTGGACTTGGCTCATACAAGTAGTTTGTCAACTCCAGCAGAAATTCTCTGGTTTGAGAACTTCGGCAGTTCGTGGACTGAGTTCGCGGACTTGGCACTTTCCATACTTCCGGTTCTCTTGATCAACAAAGTTAGAGAACTTCGATTCAAGGAATACATTGGTTATGTAATCTAAACTCTTATTCCAATCAGTGAAACATTCTTAGAGGACGTTATACAGTTGTTACACCATTTCTCGTCAAAGAAATTTTCAAAGTGATTGAAACATTCATGACTTTCGTCACTAAGTATGGATAAACTTGGTCGAAGCGGCTTCCTCGCTAACAAAACTCTGGTGTCTTTGTTATTTATTTTCCGCATTATATTTTGTTATATAATTGAAATATCACAGGTTGTGCATTAAGATCAATCAATTATAATATCCAACCTTTGGTTGTTGATTTACATTGATTGACACTTGAATATTGGTACCGTTCACATTAACTCCTCT
>NW_020634572.1:0-125 GCF_003573695.1 Papaver somniferum
TTTGGAATTTTGAAATTTTGGCCCACTTGAACTTTGGTTCAGGCCCACAGTTCAGAAACAAGCCCAGGTAACAATTTGAAATTTGGGCTCTTAAATAGCCAAAGGTCGAGGCCCAACTGGGCTTT
>NW_020634572.1:157-399 GCF_003573695.1 Papaver somniferum
GCCCACAGTTCAGAAACAAGCCCAGGTAACAATTTGAAATTTGGGCTCTTAAATAGCCAAAGGTCGAGGCCCAACTAGTCTTTGAAAACGTTTGCTGTCTTTGGGTCAAGCCCACAGTGTAAATGTTTAGTTTTCAAATGGATGTTAAGCCCACAGTCCCAGAAATTTAGTTGGCCTTTGGCTAGCTACTAACTAAAATATGAGGCCCAACTGGGCTTTCAAAAGTTCAGTTTTCTTTAATT
>NW_020634572.1:534-930 GCF_003573695.1 Papaver somniferum
CAACAAAATAGTAAGAACAGCAAGATATAATTGCAAGTGAGTATGCAAAGACAAGAGATGAATATGCAAGTTATGATGCAATAATGCAAAAAATGTTACACTGAAACAGGGAAGATGCAAATGCAATGGTTATGAAAGTTACACTAAGATGCAGTTATCCTAAGATGCAATGCAAAACAGTAAGATGCACAGCAAGTTATGCAAAAACAACAAACTAAGATACAAGAAAAAAACTTCAACACAACAGCAGCCAAGTCCCCGGCAACGGCGCCAAAAACTTGGTAGGCAATTAAAGATGTGAAAATAAGACAATAAATGGATGCCTACAGTGATACCTGCAAGTGCACAGGGTCAGTTGTAGCTTGTGTGCAAGAACAGGGTCATTCCACAGGGACT
>NW_020634573.1:0-356 GCF_003573695.1 Papaver somniferum
TAGTCAATGTAAATAAGAGTCATGTAAATAGTCATTTTGTTGTTTCATTGTAATAAGCAAGGAGGGTGTATGCCATTGATGTACAACGCGAGTAATTGTGAAATACCTCCAACTCATTCACAATTCTCGTAAAGTCCGGACAGCTAGCTAGATTTCGACCTTGGTTCTTAGCCTGAGAAACTATCTCTTGGTGATTAGTAGTCATAACATCCGATCTTTCTTTACACATGTGTAGATACACTTTACACTCTTATCACATGTCTTTATTTGTTATCAGTGCTAGGATTGTGACTTGATAGCTAGATTGACATCTCCATTTTGCTGTGAGCTTCTACTGTCTTGCACATGTCACATTT
>NW_020634573.1:454-744 GCF_003573695.1 Papaver somniferum
TTTGCACATGTCACATTTGATGGAATCTGAGCTTATATTTTGACCTAGAACTTTGTAGGTACGTTCTAACCAAACCTTCACGAGACTTCAACTCGTCCACTAGGGACACTTAGTGGTTTAAAAGGCTTAGTGCATACGCTAAATGCATTCGAAAGACCAGCGACAGTGGTATAGTTATGATTTCCATAGTTTTGTTTTACTTGAGGACAAGTAAAATTCAGGTTTGGGGGTATTTGATGAGTGCCAAATATTGTATATATTTATCCCTTTTTGATGGCATTTAACTCATC
>NW_020634574.1:0-295 GCF_003573695.1 Papaver somniferum
TATACAAAAGTGAAATAAAATCTAAAAGAATAAATAAAATTTGGGTTTTATTAATTACCTCTTTCGGTAGGCAATTCCACAATAAATGTAGAAAATTACCTGCACAATAAAAACAAGAAAAATACCCAAGTAAAATCCAAGAAAATAAAATAAGATAAAATTTAACTAAACTAAACCAAACAAAACAAAACGGGTACCTAGATCATCTAGTCATCCCTGTTTTCCAAAGTTTCATGCGTTCCAGGAGGTCCCAGGTTGGAGCCCCCAATGGCGTAATATTTCAGAAATTAACATG
>NW_020634574.1:306-1000 GCF_003573695.1 Papaver somniferum
CCCCCCTTGTGACACAATCTCCCCCCCCCCCCCCACCCGCTTTGGCTCCCTTGTCTAGGTTACCCATGAGGCTTGTTGGTAGGCTAGTAAAGAAACATGTTCAATTAATGTAATAGTATGTTGTTGGAGCTTAGCGTGTTAGGCTTCCAATTAGTTAATATAATATTATTTATCCAACAATAACAAAACTAAAAATAATAAAAATAGAATCTAAAACCTAACCTAAAGGCAAGTTTGCATCGGCGGTGCCAAAAATTGATGTAGTTTTAACAAGTGGTATATGGGGTTCGATACTCGGAATATTTTCAAAGGTTTGGTTTAAGATTAATGAATAAAAGTACTAAATAAAAGCTAATTATATTGGCAAAAGAGAGGGAGAACTAGAGTTTCGGAAACCACTACTTTTGATGTTTGTCAATTTAGTAATTAATTTCTCTAATTTACTCTCAAAACTACTTAAGGCAATTTCGAACCCAATCTGATGCCTTGGGGGATAAATCGTTGAAACTCTTTCGTCGTTAATCTAAAGACTATTTTTCCTTTGCTTATAAAATATCGATAGCTTAAAAACAACCCAAAACAGTTATTCTGAAGCATATAAAGAAGAGAAAAATTCTAAAAAATTAAAACTTAATTAGAGAGTAATAATTAAATAAAACTAAATACTAAAAGTACACATCAAAAAATAGTTTCC
>NW_020634575.1:0-409 GCF_003573695.1 Papaver somniferum
ATCCATACGAATTCACCTATCCCAATAACAAAAAAACCTGACTTGAATGATCCTGTATTAAGAGCCAAATTGGCAAAAGGGATGGGTCATAATTATTATGGAGAACCCGCATGGCTTAACGATCTTTTATATATTTTTCCAGTAGTAATTCTATGTACTATTGCATGTAACATAGGTTTAGCGGTTCTAGAACCGTCAATGATTGGCGAACCTGCAGATACGTTTGTTACTCCTTTGGAAATATTACCTGAATGGTACTTTTTTCCCGTATTTCAAATACTTCGCACAATACCAAATAAATTGTTGGGGGTTCTTTTAATGGTTTCAGTACCGGCGGGATTATTGACAGTACCCTTTTTGGAGAATGTTAATAAATTCCAAAACCCGTTTCGTCGTCCAGTAGCTACAA
>NW_020634576.1:0-305 GCF_003573695.1 Papaver somniferum
AGGTGTTGTCGGGTGGTTGTGGTGGTGGTGTGGTTCGAGAAGAAGGTTTAGCTGGTGGAGGTGATGGAGTTGCAGAGCTCTGCAAATTTTTGGGAAGAAGGGGAAGAAGAGCTCGAGAGAAGAATGGGTTAGGGGCTGTTTGTTTTGGGTATAAGGGTTCGGTTGCTAGGGTGTTGAGCGGGTGTAGCGAACTTTGATGATCAGCAAGTAAAGAGCGTTGGATGATCCCATATAGATTGAATCGAACGGCTACGATGGAGAGGTATGTAGCGATCGTTGGATTATGAGATACAACAAAATTGACG
>NW_020634576.1:505-1000 GCF_003573695.1 Papaver somniferum
ACTTCCTATCAAACACCTTGAAGATCGAGGCCATACATGTATTGGTAGATCGTGCGCGTGCAAATTTCTTATCACTATGTGAATTGTGCTAGAATCAGGGTGCCTAAATATCTAGACTAAGACTCCTAATAAAAATACATATTTGCACAAGAGTCAACATTTCAAGGTAAATGAGCTCCATTTTTATGTTTTTTTCAATTTTTTATTTTTTATTTTCATTTTTCATTCATTTTTTTTGGAATTTTTCAATTTTTTCAAAAAGATGGAGTTTTGTTTTCAATTATGCCATATTATCAAAGTATCTACTTTTCACCCCCAAACCTAAACTAAACATTGTCCTCAATGTTTCAAAATATGAACAAAATTATAATACAACATATGAAGAGGATCATGTTGAGTAGAGAAAAAGGAAAGAGAATACCCGATTTCGGCGAAAGCAATATTAGAACTCCGTTATTCAAGGCAAGAATCCAACATATGTCAGCCGAGATCATA
>NW_020634577.1:0-229 GCF_003573695.1 Papaver somniferum
TAGGCTTGTAGTTTCTTTTAAACTAAAATTTGGGCTTCAAAACCCAACACAAAAAAAAAAAAAAAAAAAAAAAAATTGCTCCTAATTTCGAAAACCAAATTTTTAATCCCATAAAAACCAAAGCTTTCAAAACCCATAAAAACCAAAATTTTCCCATAAAAAACCAAATTTTTGAAAACCCTTTAAAACCAAATAGTGGGCTTTGTGTCTTTTCAATATGGGCCAACCT
>NW_020634577.1:372-636 GCF_003573695.1 Papaver somniferum
CCATAGACCATGATGTCAATAGTTATAGGAATTATTATGGACATTTTCAAAGTCCCGAGCCTCAATACATGAACCCTAATGACTATTCACACATGCATCATTCATCACAACGTGAAAATGAACATTTTGCTAGTGCCTCACCTACACAATCATCACTGATCGATCAATTAGAAGCTCGAATCACAGCTTTAGAAATGCAATCACATGAGGAATCTGTCACGTCTAATTTTCTTAGGCAACCTGAAATCTATGCATGTCCCGCAT
>NW_020634577.1:836-1000 GCF_003573695.1 Papaver somniferum
TCTTAGTGATACTAAACCATCCTCCTGAAACAACCCTTTGATGAGCAGCAGGCTTGAACCTTCACTGCCATCTAGATAGTCAGCAAGCCTAGAAGCTCACTGATATCTACACCAGGGACAATAACATAATGGAACTAGGATGACTTAACTTAAGTTAGTGGTGG
>NW_020634578.1:0-506 GCF_003573695.1 Papaver somniferum
CCGAAGTTTTCGAACTTTGTTGATCAATAGAAATCGGGAGCATTGTGGAATTGGCTTGCCAAGTCCGCGAACCCAGTCCGCAGACTCAGTCTGCGAACTGACGGAAGTTATCGACCGAGAATTTCTGCTTGATTTTGCAAAACTCGTTTGTGTGCTAAGTCCGCGAACCCAGTCCGCGAACTGGCGGAAGTTCTCTTTCCGAAAATTTCTGCTGAGTTTGGAAAACTCAAACAATTAACTTAAGTCCACGAACTTGTTTGTGAACTTAAGAGGTTATGATATAAAGATGTGCTCTGAACAAGAAACATTAAATTACTAAGGAATGTTTTATGCAAACCGTGGCTATAATGTTCATGAGCCGATTCAATCGAATCGAATCATCTTTGTTTCAATTGTGTCTTGTGTAGTTACATAAGATCTCATAGCAATTGAACAACTCTTTAACTAGTTCATTTGAGTCAATTGAACTAGTTATGGTGAAGAAGAACAAGGTTAATATGAAATGC
>NW_020634578.1:517-1000 GCF_003573695.1 Papaver somniferum
AAGATTTCATCGCAATTGAACAACTCTTTAACTAGTTCATTTGAGTCAATTGAACTAGTTATGGTGAAGAAGAACAAGGTTAATATGAAATGCTCATATGGTTAACCTTTTGGGTTACTTTGTTGAACCAACATACACGTACACGTTTGGGCATGGTTTTCACGAACCCAGTAAACTTATACCCGTGTGTGTGTGACAAGCTAAGTTTTCGATCTAACGGTTGAGAAATATTAGTTTGAATCTAAATCAGGTTTTCATCTAACGGTGAATATGGATTGCTTTGTAACTAAGGCAAAACCCTGATTTGAAGGCTATATAAAGGAGACATCTAGCATTGTGCAAAACTAATCCCCACACGTCTGTGTGATACTAGTGCGCTCGCTAGAGTCGATTCTCCTTTAACCTTTGGTTTTCTTCTCTAAAACCAGGTTAACGACTTAAAGACTTCACTGGGATTGTGAATCCAGACCGATACCACTTTTA
>NW_020634579.1:0-461 GCF_003573695.1 Papaver somniferum
TGCACGCCAGAAAATATCAAAATTCTCAGGACTGAGACGTGGACTCCTTGGGGACATGAGCACGCTATCCTGACCGAATAAGATTGGCTCTTTGGCTCACGGAAGCCGGTCCCATCAATTTTCACAGTTTTGACCTAATTTGCATAATTGCACGTACGGTCGTCTCCTCAATTCCTTAAAAACCATGGAGGAGACTCCTCGAACCGAGCGAAATGTTAAACCATGGAGGAGACTCCTCAATTGCCGTTGGACCTAATACGTGCAATTGTGCAAATTAGGTTAAAACTGTGAAACTTGATGGGACCGGCTTCTGTAAGCCAAAGAGCCAATCTTGGTCGGTCAAGATAGCGTGCTCGTGTCCCCAAGGCGTCCGCGTCTCATTCCTGAGAATTTTGATATTTTCTGGCATGCAATTGAGCATCCATTCGAGAAAATATGCCAAAATTAGGGTTTCGACGAAA
>NW_020634579.1:472-1000 GCF_003573695.1 Papaver somniferum
CTCAGTCCTGAGAATTTTGATATTTTCTGGCGTGCAATTGAGCATCCATTCGAGAAAATACGCCAAAATTAGGGTTTCAACGAGACTGAGGAAAACACCATGAGATGATGGAAAATAATTATAAAATAAGGAATAAGGAGGCGTGGGACCGCCGAGGCCAAGGCATGGTCGTCCGGTCGTGGCCACGGTCCCGTGGTGCCTTTTCCTTAATTTTATAATATTTTGATGATTTTATGAAAAATTCATGAATTTTGAGAAATTTGATGAATTTAGGGAGTTTCCATGAATTGAAAGAGTTTTCATGAGTTCAAGGAAGCAAAAAATATTAAAATAATAAAAACAAGGGTGTGATATTAAAATAATAAAAACAAGGGCGTCTGGGACCATAGAGGTGCGACCGGCCGGCTAGGGCCCGGTCCCACGAGTTTCCCTAATTTTTATGTATTTTTCCATGATTTGAAGGGATTTTCCTAATTTGAGAGAAATACCATGAAATCAAGGAGTTTCATGGGATGAAGGAAATCCTAA
>NW_020634580.1:0-573 GCF_003573695.1 Papaver somniferum
AATATGCAAAATCTCTCATTTGGATACAAATAACAGAGGCAAGTATGGGAATGAATGAAATTAGAAAATGTTATTTGTCTCCACATGATAGATTTACGCAAAAATTCAAAAATTAATGATTATGTTGATTAACCGTATTGCAAGGAAGAATTGTTTTAATGAATGCAGGTCGAAATGAAAGAAACTCATATATTAAGGAATATGGGGAACCAAAAGAATTCGCAAATATACAAAAAGAAGGAATAAATGTACAAGTATTACAGAAGATCAAATAAAGAAACAAAGACTACTTATTAGTTGATCCTTCATCATCTTCATCAGACTTGTTCCCTTCTTCGTCTGCATCAGAACCTTTATCTCCATCAGAACATTCATCACCATTAGATTCGTCATCATCATCTTCGCTATCAGAGATGGTCAGACTAGGAATGTTCTTTGGGATCTCCTCCAAGAGACAAGGATAATCAGAGTGAGGAATACTATGGTCATCACAAACCATTTGAATAGTTTGATTGCGAAAATGCAGAGCATCGTTCTTAAAGTTCGCAACAGTGATCTTGATTTGATTCTTTA
>NW_020634580.1:584-1000 GCF_003573695.1 Papaver somniferum
GAATAGTTTGATTGCGAAAATGTAGAGCGTCGTTCTTAAAGTTCTCAACAGTGATCTTGATTTAATTCTTTAATCTATAATATTTGTCGTTGCGAGAAGAAAGATTCTTTGCGAGTTCCTCTTTTTCAGCTTCAAGTTCCCCAACTCTTTGGCGATACCTACTGTCAGATTCTGCGAAGCATATAACAATTAATCAGTAACTTGATAAAAACTCGTGAAAAACCAAAGATTAATAAAGGAAAACAGTTAATGACCTTCTCTGTTAGAAATCATATCTCTAATCAAGGCTGTATGCTCAACTTGGAGACTAACATTTACACCTAAATCTTTTCTGGCGTTATCCAAGATTGTCGCGGCCCAAGCGAACTCATCATCACTATTTATAAGGAGACGAGAACGGACTTGACTTTCTCTTT
>NW_020634581.1:0-484 GCF_003573695.1 Papaver somniferum
AGAATTGGTTTCAAGCATATGTAAACCATAAACAGAAGCGGTGAAACCAAATCCGGTTACATCAAACAAGCATTAAGTAAACACACCAATAAAAAATTGGTTTCAAGCATATGTAAACTAGGGGTGTCAACGGGTCCGGGTCCTCCCGGGTATCACTAGACCCGGACCCTACTTATAATGATCGGGTCCGGTTCCTAACGGTTCCGAGTCCGGTTTCTAAACTTGTGGACCCAGAACCGGATCCGTTTAAATACCCGGGTACCCGTCGGTTCCGGGTACCCATTGGGTCTCAATAAAACTATTTAAAAAACCTCAAAAACTTAATATATTTCTCTTTTTGGCTTGAATTTAAGTAATTTTTATAAAAATTTATTATTATTTCTTATTATAGTACTAAATAAAAGTTAAATGTAAGAGAAAAAATTTAAATGAGTAAAATATCAAAGCTAAAACTAGCAAAAATACTTGTAATTTTGCTAAAAAC
>NW_020634581.1:495-1000 GCF_003573695.1 Papaver somniferum
GTACTAAATAAAGGTTAAATGTAAGAGAAAAAATTTAAATGAGTAAAATATCAAAGCTAAAACTAGCAAAAATACTTGTAATTTTGCTAAAAACATGAATAAAAGAATGAATAAACGGGTACCCGATACCCGCGGGTACCCAACGGGTATTACCCGTTTGGACCCGTTTAAATTCGGGTCCAATCGGGTAATTACCCGCCGGGTCCTAAGTAGCTAATGGGTCCAATTTTAGGACCCGGAACCGGACCCAAATATACCGGGTCCGGTTCCGGATCCGGGTAATGGGTACCCATTGACAGCCCTAATGTAAACCATAAACAGAAATGGTAAAACCAAATCTGGTTACATTAAACAAAAGTTAAGTAAACACACCAACAAAAAATTGGTTTCAAGTATATGTAAACCAAGGTAGAAATGGTGAAACAAAATATGGTTTCATCATACAAACATCAAATAAACACACCAATAGAAATTTTAAAATTGAACCGTGAATAATAAAATGAAA
>NW_020634582.1:0-422 GCF_003573695.1 Papaver somniferum
AGTCTGATGAGGAGGAAGAGTCTGATTCCGACTGATCGGGTTTAAAGAGTAAGCCTTATCGAAAAGAAAATGGTAAGTCACTGAATCATGATTTCTTTTTTGGTCATGGCAATGGAGTCTGAAAATGCAGGAGATGATACAGGGGAAAGTTGTGTTTATTTTGCTTTTTCCATTTTGTTTTTGGTACTTGGATTTTTTGTGTGTAGCTGGATATTATGAACACGATAGTGTTGCTGTCAAATGTTGCTCAACACTGAATAAACATAAAGGTTGTAACTTTATGAAATGCAATATGATGAAGTCAGTTTATTTATATTTTCCGATGATTGCGTGACGATAATGTTGGAGATGCAGTTTGTAATCTAGAAACCAAAACTACAATGCAAAGAACTGGAACATGTACAAGACTGAACTGTAATGAA
>NW_020634582.1:433-902 GCF_003573695.1 Papaver somniferum
TACAATGCAAAGAACTGGAACATGTACAAGACTGAACTGTAATGAAAACAAATGTATACTGAAAACAATTCACTTTAGTGTTTCTTAATAGTTTCCCTGCATCTTTGAAATTGCAGCATGTTTGAAATTCAAAAAAAGATTCTTTATCCAGTCTAATTCACTTGATGGAGAGGCATATACACACCTAGTCTTAATCTACAATATGACGAATGGTAAAACTACGAACATCTATATATGTTTGATCTTTATATCTTTTGTCAATACATGACTAGCAAAAAATTTCTTGTGTTGGTTGCGTCATATTCGACTTGCACATAATTGACAGAAACCCTACTTACCATATACAACCCACACACCTAATTCTACAATATGACAATGAATACAAATCACAAAGATTCCTGAGATGCTGATTCTTAAAACAGAATACAAGCTTTATTCACCAATGTTGACATCCTACAACAAAATATAC
>NW_020634583.1:0-180 GCF_003573695.1 Papaver somniferum
CGGATCATAAAATTTTTTTTGAATGAAATGAAAAAGCTGAAGAAAAAAAATGTTCAGTGAATAAAGTCGACCACTGGTACCCTTGTATATGCCAGTTGTGTTGAACTAGAATTAGGATTATCGATCACTGGTTCCCTTATATATGCCAGTTGTGTTGATATTAGTCAGACTAGTATCTCA
>NW_020634583.1:380-667 GCF_003573695.1 Papaver somniferum
TACGCTAAATGCAACCGACGATGCCTGCGACAGTGAGTTAGGATTTTATTTTGTAGTTTTGATTTGCTCGGGACTAGCAAATAATAAGTTTGGGGGTATTTGATAGACGCATTTATGTGTCCAATTTGTCCCAATTGTATATATTGTTAGTGCTCGATTTTGTACTTATTTGGTTATTTTATGTATTTGTAGGTGTTTTTGGAGAAATAAGTTTTTGCGGCAAAATTGGCTCAAAATGTGGCATTTGAACCTCCGTAGATAACGTACCAGAAGCACCCCAGAAGTAT
>NW_020634583.1:678-1000 GCF_003573695.1 Papaver somniferum
TTTTTGGAGAAATAAGCTTTTGCGGCGAAATTGGCTCAAAATGTGGCATTTGAACCTCCGTAGATAACGTACCAGAAGCACCCCAGAAGTATGCCAGAGACACCCCAGAAATACCCCGGAGGAACCCCGAAAAAGTGTTGAGAACATCCTAGAAAAATTACTAAAGGCACCCAAGGGACAAGTGTTATGCGGACCCCAGCACCCTGGATAAGGGGTAACCTAATTACTAGGGGGAGGTCACCTTCACCTTTTGAATTTTGAAATTGGCGGGAAAAGAGAAACATCTCTGGCAGATTTGTTGTGCGTGATTTGGAGGAGTTTG
>NW_020634584.1:0-553 GCF_003573695.1 Papaver somniferum
AAGTGTGATTTCTTTGAGAGAATACGTTCCATTCATCTGGTTTACCAATAATTTTGAATCTCCCCTTACCTTGAGGTGTGTTGCTCCTGCTTGCTTGTCCAAGGATAATCCTAATAGGAAGGCTTCATATTCCACTGAGTTGTTGGTGTAGTGGAAATCCAACTTGAACGAATGTGAGAACACTTCACCAGATGGAGACACCAGCACTATGCCCGCTCCTCCGGTGTCACTACTAGGGATGGCAGATCCATCAAAGTATAGAAGCCATGTTTTTTCCTTGATGACTAAGATGTCTGGGAACTCGCCGGGCACTTCTTCATGTAGTGTTGTTGTGTCTTCCCTGGAAAAGCGTCGAGCAAGTCTACGACCGCTTGACCTTTAATGGATTTAGGTGGCGTGCAAGCTATGTCAAATTCTGACAACTGGAGTAGCCACTTCGATGGTCTTCCTATCAAGGCTGGATTTGATAGCGAGAACTTTATGGGATCAGCTTTGGAGATGAGTACGACCCTGTTATATAGTAAGTAATGTCTGAACTTCTGGATTGCATGTA
>NW_020634584.1:564-978 GCF_003573695.1 Papaver somniferum
GAGATGAGTACGACCATGTTAGATAGTAAGTAATGTCTAATGCCAAGCATGCCCTTTCGGCCTTTGGATATCGGAGTTGAGCATCTCTCATTGTGCGGCTGAAGTAGTAAATCGGTCGTTCGACGCCTTCGTCGTCTTCCTGAGCGAGGAGTGCGCCAATGGCGACGTCAGTGGAGGTTGTGTAAAGAATCAGAGCTCGTCCCTGCACTGGAGACCTCATGACGGACGGTGACAATAATATCTGTTGTATTTTATGGAAAGCTTCTTGTTGAACAGCTGTCCAGGTGAAGCTTGCTCCTTTCTTCGGCAGAGGTGTGTGAACGAAGCAGTGAGTTGAGCTAATCCAGGAATGAAGCGTCGAATATAATTTACCTTTCCCATAAAGCTCTGTAGTTCCTTCACGGTACGTGGAGG
>NW_020634585.1:0-317 GCF_003573695.1 Papaver somniferum
GTGTTGAGCAGGTGTAGAGGATTTTGATGTTTCGCGAAGCTGGACCGTAGGATTATAGGATGATGGAATGATCCAACGGCGCGATGGAAATGGATGAGGGGAGACCGTTGGATGACGATATACATCAAAACTGACGGCGAAGATCGAGGTTAGGTGTTGTAGTGTTAAGCGGAAGTATCGAGATTTGATGAGCAGGCAAAGAAGCGACCGTAGGATCTAAATGTGATCTAATCTGAAGGCTTGGAATTTAGGTACTATGGTGTTTTGCAGGGACTTCAGATTTTGATGAACGATGAAGAAGCGACCATTGGATGATG
>NW_020634585.1:328-1000 GCF_003573695.1 Papaver somniferum
TTTAGGTACTATGGTGTTTTGCAAGGACTACAGATTTTGATGAACGATGAAGAAGCGACCATTGGATGATGAGATGGATCCGATCTCACGGCTGAGAATGGAGGCGGGTATGGATATAGAAAATGGGTTTGGGTAAGGGTTTTGGGCCTTGGGTATGCCAAGCCCATATCTTCTTTAAGAACAATTCTTCCTTCTTGAGCCCATTCCTAGCTTTTTGGACGTGCGCTCCATTCTTTGCGGCTTCCTTGCGTAATTTCTTCCGGCTTTTCACCACTCTTCAGCTCTTTTCCGCTCCGCAAGTCATCCAGACTTTATTTATTACCTAAAAATATAAAATTAAGTAAGAAAAATATTTATTCTTGAAAACAATGAAAATACAGAATATGGGATAAAATGTAGAATTAATGCACAAAGGATGAGTTAAATGCCAACAAAAAGGGATAAATATATACAATATTTGGCACTCATCAGTTACCGCATGCATCAAGGATTCATAGTTCAAGAGGGCCCTTATCGACACAGGAGCGTCTTCAAATGTGATTACTCTCAAGACTCTCAGGACAGCCAAGGTTCGCCCGGGCAAGATCGTACGGAAGCCTACTACAATGACAGACTTCGAAGGAAATTCGAAGTCATAGAAAGAGAGCCAAGTTACCACATGATATTGGGGAA
>NW_020634586.1:0-709 GCF_003573695.1 Papaver somniferum
GTGATGGCAAGATCATCTCCATTTGACAAGCTTTTGATGGTGCAGTGCTTGAAACAAAAAGGACATGTGGTTGCAGTAACTGGAGATGGCACAAACGACGCACCAGCTTTAAAAGAGGCTGATGTCGGACTCTCAATGGGAATTCAAGGCACCGAAGTTGCAAAAGAGAGCTCAGATATAGTCATTTTAGATGACAACTTTGCTACTGTCGTCACAGTTTTGAGGTGGGGGAGGTGTGTTTATACCAACATCCAAAAATTTATCCAGTTCCAGCTGACTGTGAACATTGCTGCTCTAGTAATCAACTTCATTGCAGCCGCTTCTGCTGGTGAACTTCCTCTTACAACAGTCCAATTGCTATGGGTGAACCTCATCATGGACACTCTGGGAGCCCTCGCCTTAGCCACAGACAGACCTACCGAAGAGCTCATGAAAAAACCACCAGTGGGTCGTAACCAGTCACTAATTACGAATGTCATGTGGAGAAACCTCGTCGCCCAGGCTTTATATCAGATATTCGTCCTCTTAATCCTGCAATTCAAAGGAAATGTTATATTCGGAGTGAATGAGGATGTTAAAAACACCCTAATCTTCAATACTTTCGTTCTGTGTCAAGTATTTAATGAGTTCAATGCAAGGAAGCTAGAGAAGAAGAACGTGTTTGAAGGAGTACTCAAGAACAAGTTGTTTCTAGGGATCATCGGAATCA
>NW_020634587.1:0-529 GCF_003573695.1 Papaver somniferum
TTGAACTTGTGCTTAATGGTAATATCTTGAGGGGAGTGCGGCTGTGGAATTTTATAGGGGTTATCTTGTATCTTAAAACTCCTTGATGAATGTTGTTAGCTTCGGCTATTAGATTGCATCTAAATTAAGTTGGTATGTATTTTTCTTTTGGTCATGAAATGTCTCTTGTGGAAATTTCATTATGATCCCATTCTTGTACCTTTGCCAATTTTATTGACAAAAAGGGGGAGAAATATTGTAGTTCACACTACAAATACATATGGTTTTCGGATCATTGTGTAAGGGGGAGTGGTTTCCATGATCGAGATGGAGTATTGACTAAGGGGGAGTGATACATATCACCATAGTATTATTGTTGAAGTCGTGATGTAATTGGACTTTGATGTTACATAATAGTACTATGACACTGTATAATAATGATCGAGAATCTCGATTTCTCTCATTGTTATAGCTACGGATCTTCAACAACGGTGATGCTAAACTTACAACCTTTGGGGTCATTGGAGTACTTGGAAGGACGAAGATTTCA
>NW_020634587.1:540-1000 GCF_003573695.1 Papaver somniferum
AAACTTACAACCTTTGGGATCATTGGAGTACTTGGAAGGACGAAGATTTCAGGGAACGTTGAAGATTAGACTATGGAATAGGAGCCACTAAAGTTTATCTTTTTTGTATTCCATATGTATTAATAGTTTTGTCACTAAAATTGACAAGGGGGAGATTGTTAGAGCATAGCTCGGTCAACCTCGCATGCGTTGCTATCTCAAGCATGTTTGTAAATTTTAGTGATCAAAACTATGAGTCTTGATTTCTAGCCTACATAGATAAGTCTCAGACTAGGATAGGAAAAGTGTAGTTAAGCTCAAGGACTTCATGGGGATTCATTATACAACAACGAAGATCTATACAAGGAACCGTGAAACTTCATCAACAAAAAGGTATGTGGAGATTTGAACTTATCAATCACTCAAAAGTCTATCTACTCTATATCCTACTTCTTATGAGACAAAAGTCATATGTTATATA
>NW_020634588.1:0-641 GCF_003573695.1 Papaver somniferum
ATAGATAACGTGGCACTGGTATAGGAGTACCGATTCTGTTATTTGTAGCATATATCGGTTTCTAGAAGTGTAAGTACCTAGTCACTGAATAGCTTGTATATATGTATAGGCTAGTTCCGGAATGAGGTCAACTTAGGAACAATAAAACAAATATAAGCTTCTAATGACCACTTGTTTTAAATGCAGTTGTACTTGTGGAGCTGCCTTGAGAGAAACTGCTCAATTGGGTTTCCTGTAACAACAGCTTTACATAAATAGATTTTGCGTCATCCGAGACCATACTTCCTTTGATGGTAGCCGTTGGCTTTTCCAGTTCAAGAGAACACTCAAAGAAATTGAAGTTAATCAGCTAGCTTCAATGCTTGTACTCATTGGCCACTCCTCGCCAGCTCTCTCAAACCAACATGATTCCTGGTCATGGACACCATCACCGTCTGGCATTTTCTCTGTCAAATCTACATACAACTATCTCCTGGAAACTGCCCAAAACACTGCAGCTCCTTCTTTCCCTTACAAAGCCATCTGGAACCCACATGTCCCATCAAAAGTTTGCTTATTCTATTGGACTGCAGCTTACAACAAGATCTCCAAGACTCTCTATTGCAAAACTGAGCACTTGCTCTTACACTGTCATTTCACTC
>NW_020634588.1:652-1000 GCF_003573695.1 Papaver somniferum
TTTTTTTTTTTTTTTTTTTTTTTGTATCGTCTCTTGTCTCAATATATAGGGCTTATAAATCTTTTTTCGTAGTTGCTGGTGATAATAATAATAATAATAATAATAATAATAATAATAATAATAATAATAATGATGGGTGGTTGTTGGTGGAAGACGAAGAAGAGTTTAGATGAATATTTGAAGGAATACGAGGAACTTGAAGAGTCTATACAACAAAAATCGAATAATGTCATTAAGCTTACTTTGATGACTATTGGTACGACGCTGGCTGCTAACATTGCCTTTGATTATGTCAAGGCAAAGCGAAGGGGATCTTTTTGAATAGGAAGAAAAAGAAGAAGAAATAAG
>NW_020634589.1:0-380 GCF_003573695.1 Papaver somniferum
AGACGGAACTAGGTGAACTATATGTTTAGTTGCTTGGTCTCAACTATATGAAGTTAGGTGTAATTTTTTGTAGCGGCTTAATCCTGAGAGTATTCAATTCTGGACAAGATCCCGAGTTTTTCTGCATTTGTGGTTTCCTCGTTAACAAAATCTTGTTGTTTCATTTACTTTATATTTCCGCATTATAATTGTTTTATTATAATTAAAGTAAATTACACAAACGTTAATTCCTATTTACTTGTGTAGATGGTGGATTTTTTACAAGGGTGAAATTGTAAAACCCTACCTATTCATACTCCGGATCCGGCAATCGGATGAGCATTGAGACTCATGTCTCTCAATAAAGCATGAAAGCTCATGCCGTGAATCTCTGATTGAGA
>NW_020634589.1:580-1000 GCF_003573695.1 Papaver somniferum
TTCCCTGATCTCATGAAAATTCTCTCGTTCGAGCAAATCTCCTTCGTTTCAAGGAAATTCTCTAATCTCATGATATTTTGTCAAGGAAAATAATAAAATTAGGGAAAGGTGTCGCGGGACCTAGCACCAGCCGGACGGCCATGCCCTAGTCGTGGTCGGTGCCACACCCCACTTCCCCATTATTTTATTATTTCTCTCAATCCATGAAAATTCCCTGATTTCATGAATTTTCCCTAAAACCATGAAAATTCCCTGATATCATGAATTTTCCCTAAAACCATGAAAAATATTAGGAAATTAAGAAAACTCGTGGGACCGGGCTCTAGCCGGCCGGTCATGCCCTAGCCGGCCCCACATGCCTATTATTTTATTATTATTGTTTGTTTTGTTTTCCTCATTCCATGAAAACTCCCTGATTTC
>NW_020634590.1:0-285 GCF_003573695.1 Papaver somniferum
ATCACAACCAATTAAGAAAAATCATAAATCGATTAATAAAAAGTGCAAGTAGTCAAAAAAAAATTAATATAATTATCATATGCGTAAAGAACGACTTCCTCCATCATCCCAGTGTTGGGGTTTAGCTAATCATATTAATCATGTTCTCAAAATACATAATTGATGCTCAGAATTTGATTAAAAGAGTGAAAAAGTATAAAACAGTGAATCTACGACCCACAAAAGGCGTCCAGAAATCAATGATAGAAGTGTACTGCTGTAAAACAACGATACTTATCTGCTGCT
>NW_020634590.1:296-597 GCF_003573695.1 Papaver somniferum
GAAATCAACGATAGAAGTGTACTGCTGTAAAACAACGATACTTAGCTGCTGCTGTTGACACTGTTGAAGAACGACGGTCCTGGGACGTCTGTTCTTCGTCTTCTCCTTCTTCTTCAACAGCAGCAGGAAACTTTCCTGCAGATCTTCTCTTCGCCTCTGCAACCTCCCTGTGGTCTCCCAATCGACCCCAAACTCTCGACCACCTTCTCTGAGTATCGTAACCTCTTTATATAGCCAACAGGGGATGAAAATATCCCGTCATAACTCTGAATCCTCTCGGTTGAATGCAAGAATATATTCT
>NW_020634590.1:647-1000 GCF_003573695.1 Papaver somniferum
CGTCATAACTCTGAATCCTCTCGGTTGAATGCAAGAATATTTTCTCTTTACTCTCACAGGAATCACCGAGATTTCCTTGTATATCTTCTAAACATAGAAGCCAACGTCGCAGTGAATATATTCTCAAATAACTTCCATATATCCGAACCAATCACCAGAGATATTCCTGGTCCCTGTTGTGAACAAATTCTCGAGAATATCTCGCAGAATATTCACATATACCCTGTTTAGATCTTGATCGTCTTATCCAGACAATTTGGATCCATTCCAAGACCCTTACCTCGCCTGATGAGGGTTAAGAAACAAGCCCAAGAGAAATCATAGCTTTGATCTCTTCATGGATAGCCCAAAAT
>NW_020634591.1:0-509 GCF_003573695.1 Papaver somniferum
AAAATTCGGCTCGAAAAGTTGCCCGGGGCACCCCCGGAAGACATTTGCTATTTGGACTCTCAGATTGGATAAGGGGCGTCCAGCTGCTAAGGGGCTACCTGTTTTCTATTTTACACTGTAGTGCTATCGGCACCCCTACTCTGGTTAGGGGGAATGATGTAGTTTTGAAAGTGGTAGTAAAGTTCGTTCAACTCGGACTCGATAAGATTAGGTTCTAGACTTAAAATAAAAATAGAAAATATATATACAAAAGGTTTGTCACGATGTCGAGAGAGACTGAGACTCAGGATTCCACCAAATTCCATTCATGTGATTCAAATAATAATTCCAATCAATTATAGATCAAATATTAAAAATATGGACTCTTATTCTTTGCCAAAAAGTAGATTTTTGAAAAGTAATGATTGTAAATCAAAAGCATGATGTATCAAAAATACATAGACCAAGCATACACCATCAAACGAAATCACACCCATTCAATAAAAATCATAAATCGATTAAAAATCAAT
>NW_020634591.1:520-1000 GCF_003573695.1 Papaver somniferum
AATGACTGTAAATCAAAAGCATGATGTATCAAAAATACATAGACCAAGCATACACCATCAAACGAAATCACACCCATTCAATAAAAATCATAAATCGATTAAAAATCAATGCAAATAGTCATAAAAGAATTATTAGAATTACCACATGCGTGAAATAGGGCTTCCTCCGTCATCCCAGTAATGGGGTTTAGCTCCTCATATTAATCGCTTGCTCAAAATACATGTTTGTTGCTCAAAAAGTTGATTAAAAGAGTGAAAATAATAAAATCAGTGATTCTGCGACCCACAGAAGGCGTCTAGAGAAGAACGATAGAAAATAAGTGCGTCTGTTGCTGTTGTTTTAAGACTGACAGGCGTCTGTCCTTGTCACAGTTGAAGAACGACTGTCTGTGGAAGTCTGTTCTTCGTGTTCTTCAGGATCTTCGTGTAGCAGCAGCAGAGACGGGCCTCCTGTAATCTCTGATTCTCGCCTCCTGAGCT
>NW_020634592.1:0-299 GCF_003573695.1 Papaver somniferum
TTTAACGCATAACCTGTATTATTTTAATTATATAAAAATATAATGCGGAAAAGAAATAACACAGACACCAGAAATTTTGTTAACGAGGAAACCACAAATGCAGAAAAACCCCGGGACCTAGTCCAGATTGAATACACACTGTATTAAGTCACTACAGACACTAGCCTGCTCCAAACTAACTTTGGACTGGACTATAGTTGAACCCCAATCAGTATCCCACTAATTCAAGGTACAGTTATACTCCTACGCCTCTGATCCCAGCTGGATACTGCGCACTTGATTCCCTTAGCTGATCTCAC
>NW_020634592.1:310-1000 GCF_003573695.1 Papaver somniferum
TACTCCTACGCCTCTGATCCCAGCAGGATACTGCGCACTTGATTCCCTTAGCTGATCTCACCCACAACTAAGAGTTGCTGCAACCCAAAATCGCAGACTTGATAATAAACAAATCTGTCTCACATAGAAAAGTCTATCAAAGGATAAATCTGTCTCCCATAGAAAAACCCTAGGTTTTTGTTCCGTCTTAAGATATAAAATCAAGGTGAACATGAACCAATTAATAATCCGGTCTTATATTCCGGAAGAACAGCCTAGATTAATCAATCACCTCTCAACAATCCTTCTTGACTACACAAGCGGTTTGTCGAGGAATCACAAACAGTGAGACGAAGATGTTTGTGACTTCTTTATCTTGCCTATCGGAGAACTCTCACGATCTCAAGCCAATCAAAGATTGTACTCGTACGATAGAAGATGCAAGATCAGATCACACAACTACGATAAAAGTAGTATCGGTCTGGCTTCACAATCCCAATGAAGTCTTTAAGTCGTTAACCTGGTTTTAGAGAAGAAAAACAAAGGTTAAAGGAGAATCGACTCTAGAGAGCGCACTAGTATCACATAGACGTGTGGGGATTATTTTTCCCCAACGCTAGATGTCTCCTATATATAACCTTCAAATCAGGGTTTTTCCTAAGTTACAAAGCAATCCATATTCACCTTTAGATGAAAACCTGATTTAGATTC
>NW_020634593.1:0-586 GCF_003573695.1 Papaver somniferum
TGTGCTTTTATGAATAGACTCTTTAGATGTTTCCATCTAATCAGATTGGTTCCTCAACTCCTACAACCAAAATTCTTTCATCCACTTAGATTGGTTAGTGCAATCCTTAATAGGCATAAATTTCTAGGCTTTGGAGTTTATTTATTGCAACTAAAAAGTTTCTCCCATACCCCCAAACTTAAATCTAACATTGTCCTCAATGTTCTAAAGATAAAATTAAAAACATGAACAAGGAGAAACTGTTACCATTTGAAGCAAAAGAGATAAGGAAAGATATTACCGTGTTGCATGAGATTGGGTTACCTCCCAAGAAGTGCTAAGTTTAACGTCTTCAGCCAGACATAAGAAAGGATTAATCACCTCGTATCATAAAGTAGTAGATGAAATATCTGTGGGTCATCAAAACCAAATAGAGCTATCACAAGTAAAAGGAATCTGCAACATGCCAAGAAAATTGACAAATAAAGCGCACCCTTGTCTAGTTTCATGTTTAAGACAACTACATCTAGTTGTGGTTCAGGTTTAGGCTCTATGAAAGGGTCTAAATAAAATATTTTCATGCTATGCATTTCCTCATAGGTTGGAT
>NW_020634593.1:679-1000 GCF_003573695.1 Papaver somniferum
AAAAACTCAAGTAAAAACTTAGAAGCACATAATAATAACCTGAATAATTGTGGATCCTTAAAGTCAATCAGTTTTGACTCACACATCTGACCACAATGAGAGTGGTGGTCTTCCTTAAACAAATGTGTCGACTCTAATCTCCTAAAGTAATTAGGTTTAGTCTCAAAACTTAATAATTGACACATATGAAACTTATACGTTCCCACAATTGGTCGAAAAATATTTGGTGGGAAAACAAAGTCAATCTGGATATCATAGCCTGGGTAAACCACATCAACCAGAGGATGGGTTTCTAACAACTGAACTTCCTTATGGACATCA
>NW_020634594.1:0-376 GCF_003573695.1 Papaver somniferum
TTTGCCGCCCCTCTACCATTTCCTACCGCCCTTTTACCAGGATTAAAAAAAACTCAAAGTGCTTTTTGTCAAAAGCACTTCCCAAATTCCTCAATTTTCAAAAGCTGGGGAGGAGGAGCTTTTAAAAGCTACAAAAGCATAAGCTTTGGTCCCACCAAAATTTAATGCTTGATTTATCCTTTTTATCCTTATTTTATTTTGTAAATGACAAAAATTACCCTTAAATATATACACAATCAATTTTTTTTTAAATATTTTATTCTTTAAATATATATTTTATCCGTTTTTTTTAAAAGGGGCCCTAGCTCAGCTGGTCATCCCCGTTTCCCAAAGTTTGATGCATTTCAGGAGGTCCTAGGTTCGAGTCTCCGATGAC
>NW_020634594.1:387-1000 GCF_003573695.1 Papaver somniferum
CCCCCCCCGCTTCGGCTCCCCTTGGCAAGGTTACCCATGAGGCTCGCTGGTAGGCTAACACAGCAACCTGTTCAATTAATGTAGTAGTATGTCGTTGGATCCTACCTTGTTAGGCTTCCAACTAGTTTTATATAATAAAAAAGGAATTATTCTTTAAGTATTATTATATTTTATGTTCAAACTATTTTATGGTACCATTTTATTTAGTTTGCCAAAAATTAAAATAAAAATTAAATATTTACTTAAAATTTTTGTTTGATTTTTTGTTTGAAAATTATATATAATATTTATATATATATATACATATATTAAAAAGTGGTTAAGTAAAATAAATTTTTTAACAATTATAATAATAGTAGCAATTAGTAAACTTAATATTTAGTATATTTGTATTCAATAGTTAAAAAGTTAATTACTTTTAAACTCAATAAAATTGAATAAATCTATTTTCAGAGATATGTTTGTTTTTGTCATTTTCCACAATAACAATGGTATAATCTGATATTTTTACCAAACGTACTTTGATTGTTTTTTTGATCAGCTTTAACTTTAATTAATATTTTACCAAACATCTAACTAATTTTTTCTCACAGCACAACACAGCAACGCACAG
>NW_020634595.1:0-517 GCF_003573695.1 Papaver somniferum
TGGGGGTATGGGAGAAACTTTTTAGTTGCAATTAGTAAACTCCAGAGCCTAGAAATTTATGCCAATTAAGGTTTTCTCTAACCAATCTAAGTGGATGAGAACATCTTGGTTATAGGAGTTGAGGAACCAATCTGATTAGATGGAAACATCNNNCATCTTGGTTGTAGGAGTTGAGGAACCAATCTGATTAGATGGAAACATCTATAGAGTCTATTCATAAAAGCACAGAGCTCAGGTGTTAGAAATAACATGATAGTTGCACCATATCTCGTTGAGTCCTTTTCATTTCTTTTATTTTATTTTTTTCATTTTAAACTATGTTTCTCTAAGTGATTAGGTGGGGCACACGATTCAAGTTGTTACCACTGCTAGGATGAATTAGAGTGATTGAGTTACTACAAAAAAAAAAGAGAGACCGGACCAGTTAGACCAATCTGAATAAGTATTAACACTTGGATAGCAATATGCGTGTGTTCTCCCTGTTTCCGTCGCCTAAGCAAGCGTGGAATGCAGGACC
>NW_020634595.1:717-1000 GCF_003573695.1 Papaver somniferum
TCATTCTGGTAAATTTAATTTATTCTTTTTATGACTTTTGCATTGATTTAAAATTGAAAAATGATTTTGATTAATTAGTTATCATTTTATTTGATGCGGCATGCTTGCTTAAATGTTTGATGTCCCATGCTTACGATTTATAACTAATATTCTGAGAATCTATATTGGCAAAATAAGAGTCCTTACATTTTATGTTTTGAGCGATAATTGTTAAGGATAAATAAAATGTACCATATGCATGAGAATTGGCCAAGTCCTTAGTCCCAGTAACTCTCTACCAATT
>NW_020634596.1:0-528 GCF_003573695.1 Papaver somniferum
TGCTCTAACGTTTAAAGAAGATGGAAGTAAAACTACTCGTCGGACTCATCCGAATTGTCAGATTCATCGTCACTATCCTTCTCGGAATCATCTTCTTCAGAGTCACTGTCAGAATCATTGGTGAAGTCCGGTGGACGGAAGATAACATCATCATCATCTGAATCCGAGTCATCTTCTGCTGCAGCTTCAGCTTCAATTTTCTTCATCATCCTCTGATGCTCTCTTTCATATCGATCAGGCTTGATGTAACGCTAGGATGTTTCCCATGTGATCTCTTCTTCAGAAGCATCAGCATCAGAATCAGAAGGCACTCCATCCAATAATCGACGCTTCTCCTCAACCCTCTGTCTCTTACGCCGGGTGCGATCTTTCTCACGTTGACGGGCATCCTCCTTTTTGTCTTCAGCTCCTCTTTTCTTGAGTTTAGCAAAAGAGACTCTTCGCTCACCCAAGGGAACATTAGGATTCGCCCCTTCATGGGTAACCCTAGCCTTTGATTTCGCTACAGAAGCGTCGGAATCCTCATCA
>NW_020634596.1:539-1000 GCF_003573695.1 Papaver somniferum
TCCAGATATAAATCAAGGAAATACAAGCAAAAATGGTAACTCTTAACTCTTACCTTTTATACTTCCACTAACAATAGTGATAGTAATGCTAGAGTTAACACCTCAAAATCGTTCGTCTCTTCGAAACCTGCGATAATGAACGAGACTTTATTAATTTCCGAGACTGATTTTCATGAAATCGCGAACACAATTTTCATAATGTGAACATTCACACAACTGACCTATGAAGTTTATAACAATAAAATATTTCATCATAAATATATTGTCTATCTTCGAAGGTTCCTCAAAACACACGTTTTGATTTTTTCAAAACAACAATTAATGCAACTTGCATACATAAATTCTCAAGGATTTTTATCTAATGAAAACAAATTCATGCAAATAAAATATACCATCATATTTTGCACAATATATGTCACGACTGCATATAAAAAAAACTATTTTTCCTTCGTATCGTCGTT
>NW_020634597.1:0-490 GCF_003573695.1 Papaver somniferum
AAAAAAAAAAAAAAAAAAAAAAAAAAAAAAAAAAAATCGATGTATATATTCAGAAAAAAAAATATCAGAAAAATACAAAAAAATCAAGTATTGTTCAATTCCATCCTCTCTTGTTCCAAAAATAAAAGAGAGTAGTCAGTGTAAATAAGAGTCATGTAAAGAGTTATTTTTTTTGTAATAAGCAAGGAGGGTGTATGCCATTGATGTACAACGCGAGAAATTGTGAAATACCTCCAACTCATTCACAATTCTCGTAAAGTCCGGACAGCTAGCTAGATTTCGACCTCAGTTCTTAGCCTGAGAAACTATCTCTTGGTGATTAGTAGTCATGACTTCAGATCTTTCTTTACACATGTGTAGATACACTTTACACTCTTATCACATGTCTTTTTTTTGTTATCAGTGCTAGGATTGTGCCTTCGATAGCTAGATTGACATCTCCATTTTGCTGTGAGCTAAACTGTTTTGCACATGTCACGTTTGATGGAAT
>NW_020634598.1:0-361 GCF_003573695.1 Papaver somniferum
TAAACAAAACCTACAGAAATCATTCACAACCAATACCATCCACCATGTGTTCTAAAACCAAAGGAAAACAAATATTTTATATGAGAGCAAAAGAGGTTTGTCCACTTCATGGATAACCATGATTTGATTAAATGCTCTTGGATATTATTTAAGTGTTCATAGGAAGGTTGTTCACATATCAGAATGGTCATTGAATCACAATCGGAAAATCTCAAGTATTTGCAATCTCAAGATCCCAACTGTCCTGAGGAACCACATATACTACATTGTGCTATAAATGTTAAAGAAGAAGAAAAAAAAAAAGGTAGCAAACTTAAAAGCGAATTTAAGAAGATACTACTCTTGGAGCACTGTGGAGATA
>NW_020634599.1:0-1000 GCF_003573695.1 Papaver somniferum
TGATCCCACGTGTATTCCAACCATTAGCAAATCTTGCACGTTTTTCTCACGTGCACCGAGTCGCGAGTTAACTCACTACTCTATAGCCGGTTAACTTAATCCCAGTGAACTGATTAACTCAATCCCTGTTAACTGATTCAGGGGCTTCTATGTAATTTTGTACGGGTTATTTAATGCCACGTATGCACTAACAGAGACTAACAGCCGTTAACTGTTAACTCAAAAAAACGGGATGAAAAAAGTCAAGAGTATGGCTTTTAATAAACTCTGAAAAAAACGGTGGCATTTTCAGAAACTGCATATTGGAAGTGTGGCACTTTATTAAAATCCCCTTTCTTCTTTCCATTGGCTTTATATAAACAATAAAACTAAAAACAAACCAAAATATAATACAACACATTTTTCTTGTTTTTTTTTTTTTTTTTTAAGAGACAAGAAAAATAAAACAAATACAAAAATGAAAACAAAATAAAACAAAATAATAAAACTAATAATGAACCTAACAAAATTTTCTCTTGTCTCTTTTTTTTTTCAAATTTTTTTTCAATTTTTTTTTTGAGACAAGAGAAATAAAAACAAACTGAAAATAAAATAAAATAAAATAAGTACAAATGGCCATGGTATAAGTATTTTACCGCATGCTTCTTCACAACTTGTATACCTCGATATCATAAACTTCTTGAACTCTCATCTTGATAATCTTCGCTCTTGTATATAAGTCTCCAACTCGTAAGAATTTTGCTCCTTGTCTTTTTGCTTTACTTGAATCTGAAATATGCTCATTTCTGTGCTGTTTCTTGTAAACCTTGAACGTTTTCAACTTTCCTTCGAATTTGTGATGCTCATCTTGTTGATGATGATGGTGTTTCTATGGACCTGTTAGTGTAGAGAGAGATAAAGTGGATGGTGCTAACTGCGAACAAGATTACAAGTGGTATGTAAGTTAGCAATTCGATGTCACCATCATGATTGATAAAATAACACTCAAGAGATCAAAGTA
>NW_020634600.1:0-632 GCF_003573695.1 Papaver somniferum
AATAACGACGATACGAAGGAAAATAAAGTTTTTTTTTTTATATATGCATCCGTGACATATATTGTGTAAAATATGATGGTATATTTTATTTGCATGAATTTGTTTTCATTAGATAAAATTCTTGAGAATTTATGTAAGCAATGTTGCATTAATTGCTGTTTTTTCGAAAAATCAGAAACGTGGGTTTTGAGGATCCTTCGAAGATAGACAATATATTTATGACGAAATATTTTATTGTTATGAACTTCATAGGTCAGTTGTGTGAATGTTCACATTATGAAAATTGTGTCCGTGATTCCATGAAAAATAAGTTTCGAAATTAAATACAGTTTCGTTCGTTTTTGCAGTTTTTGAAGAGACGAACGATTTTGAGGTGTTGACTCTAGCATTACTATCACTATTGTTAGTGGAAGTATAAAAGGTAAGATTTAAGAGTTACCATTTTTGCTTGTATTTCCTTGATTTATATCTGGATGGCATACTGAAGTAGAATGTAGTGTGAACCTTTTCAGCTACTCAGCAAAGATGACCAATTCCCAAGCTGACGACGCCTCGAGGGAAGAGATGTGCGTTGATGATGGTATCTCCAGAGATGAGACATGCATGGATGAAACTTCCGTTGGGGGAGACGA
>NW_020634600.1:643-1000 GCF_003573695.1 Papaver somniferum
GGTGCATTGATGATGGTATCTCCAGAGATGAGACATGCATGGATGAAACTTATGTTGGGGGGGACGAAGACGAAATCCCTGGGATTAAGAATGTCCCGAACATAGATGATGCATTCTTTGAAAAAGATATTCCAGGAGCTGAGCAACATTTGAAATCCCCAGTGTATCGTCTTTTGATAAATCCCAGAACTGTTACTCAGAAGAAATTGGTGACTCCTAAGACAGTGATTCGATTTTGTCTTGAACGAGGGGTCTTCACCTCATCAATCATAGAGTTTAAGCTTTCTCGGCGACCTTTGGAGAAATTTGCCGGCTGGGCGAGGCATATGTTGGGTTTTCCTCATGTGAGGACTATGC
>NW_020634601.1:0-155 GCF_003573695.1 Papaver somniferum
TTTATTTGATTTTGTTGACCAACAGTTGTTTCGACTATTGATATATGATTTGAAAGGTAATTATCCATTTTGTGGTATTTGACGTCTGGCTGAAGACTTTAAATTTAGCACTTTTTGGGAGGTAACCCAATCTCATGCAACATGGTAATATCTTT
>NW_020634601.1:329-609 GCF_003573695.1 Papaver somniferum
CCTATTGAGGATTGCACTAACTAATCTAAGTGAGATGGAAGCATTTTGATCGTAGGATTTGAGGAACCAATCTGATTAGATGGAAACATCTAGAAGAGTCTATTCATAAAAGCACAGAGCTCAGGTGTTATAAATAACATGATAGTTGCACCATATCTCGTTGAGTCCTTTTCACTTCTATTTTTATTTTATTTTGTTTTTAAACCATGTTTCTCTAAGTGATAGGTGGGGCCCACGATTCAAGTTGTTACCAATGCTAGGGTGAATTAGAGTGATTGAG
>NW_020634601.1:809-1000 GCF_003573695.1 Papaver somniferum
CAATTGGAATTTCGCATCCGGGTACTTCCTCTTGTAGTCAATAAGTATGCCAACCAAGGAGATTCTTTAGTGCCTTCCAAGGTTCTGCGTAGATAGTTAGGGTCTGGAGTAAATGTTTTGTGGGTATATCTCTGGTAAGCCCTCCCGAGACTATAACTCGGCCACTAGGGCCACCTAGGGGTTTAAAGGCT
>NW_020634602.1:0-125 GCF_003573695.1 Papaver somniferum
ACACGTGATGAGTGCCAAATATTGTATATATTTATCCCTTTTTGTTGGCATTTAACTCATCTTTTGCGCATTAATTCTACATTTTATCCCATATTCTGTGTTTTCGTTGTTTTCAAGAATAAATA
>NW_020634602.1:325-584 GCF_003573695.1 Papaver somniferum
GCATCATTCGCCACAACGTGAAAATGAACATTTTGCTAATGCCTCACTCACACAATCATCTCTTATGGATCAAATAGAAGCTCGAATCGCAGCTTTAGAAATGCAATCACATGAGGAATCTATCACATCTAATTTTCTTAGGCAACTTGAAATCTATGCATGTCCCGCATGTGGTAGTTTAGACCACCCTGTTGAGAATTGTCATATTTTGCATAATTTTAGGCAATCTAGAGAAAATCCAAGGTATGAAATGCCCATA
>NW_020634602.1:784-1000 GCF_003573695.1 Papaver somniferum
CTTAAAGAAGATATGGGCTTGGAATACCCAAGGCCCAAAACCCTTACCCAAATCCATTTCCATTATCCATACCCATTTCCATGAGAGCCGTCAGATCGGATCCATCTTGTCATCCAACGGTCGCCTCATCATTGTGCATCAAAATCCGAAGCTCCTGTCAAACACTATAGTACCTAACTCCATCTGAAGCCGTCAGTTTTGTTGTGTCTCATCATC
>NW_020634603.1:0-270 GCF_003573695.1 Papaver somniferum
CTGAGAGTCCGTTCTTCGTGTTCTTCAGGCGTGTTAATGGCAGCAGCAGCAGCAGGTAACTTCTCTGCAACTCCTCCTGCGCCTCTCTGATCGCCTCCAAACCTCCCCAAACTCTCGACAAAACCTTTTCTAACTTCTCTACTGGTGGGGTATTCATGGGATGAAAATATGCTTGGATATTTTCATTATTATTTAATATATTTTAATTATCTAGAAAGATATATTGTAATTAATTAAGATATTTTCATTTATTAATAATATTTTAGAAAT
>NW_020634603.1:470-782 GCF_003573695.1 Papaver somniferum
GCCGCAAAAGCTTATTTCTCCAAAAACACCTACAAAGACATAAAATAACCAAATAAGTACAAAATCGAGCACTAACAATATAAACAATTGAGACAAATTAGACACATAAATGCGTCTATCAACAAACATTAGCGCCGGCTAAGGGGATTCGTGTAAAACAATCGTGTTTTACCATTGAGATAGGTGCGTCAAAAACTCAGAAATCATGCCACGAATTTCCATGCAAAAATCAGAAAAAAAAGATAAAAAAATAGGGGTTGAAGAAACCGTTGCGAGGGTTGAAGAAACCGTTGCGAGGGTTGAAGAAACCGT
>NW_020634604.1:0-450 GCF_003573695.1 Papaver somniferum
TTTGCAAGAGGTAGCCCTTTTTGATGCACCCAGTTAAATTCGATGGTTGTCTTTCTTAATGTAACCTCCACCTTCTATCCCAACCAACCAAAGAACAAGCTAGTCAAGTTTCGTTCAGTATTCTAAAGTGATTGGCAATCGTGACTTCCTATCAAACACCTTGAAGATCGAGGCTATACATGTATTGGTAGATCGTGCGCGTGCAAATTTCTTATCACTATGTGAATTGTGCTAGAATCAGGGTGCCTAAATATTTAGACTAAGATTCCTAATAATTACATATTTGCACAAGAGTCAACATTTCAAGGTAAATGAGCTCCATTTTTATGTTTTTTTTTCAATTTTTTATTTTTTATTTTCATTTTTCATTTTTTTTCAAAAAGAAGGAGTTCTTGTTTTCAATTATGGCATATTATCAAAGTATCTACTTTTCACCCCCAAACCTAAACT
>NW_020634604.1:650-1000 GCF_003573695.1 Papaver somniferum
TGGGCCTTTGGGCCTTTGAGGAACTGAACTTGGCTTGGCAGGAGAAGTGGAGTGGCAGCACCAGGTAGCAGGCCTAGGAGCACCAGCAGCAGCAAGAGAAAGGAAGGCAGCAGCACAAGTGTTGCACAGCAGCTGCAGGGCAAAAGCAACAGCAACAGCAGCTGCAGCAGTAGTGTAGCAGAAAGGAGGGCAATGCAAGAATAACAAGTAGCAGCAGCACAAGGCAGTGAAGAAAATGCACAGCAGGAGAAAATAGCAAACAAAAGCAACACAGGGCAAAAACAAGGAACAAAGCAAGTGAACCAAGGCCTAAGGCCAAGGGCAGGGATGTGGAGAGACTGAAATGGAGC
>NW_020634605.1:0-452 GCF_003573695.1 Papaver somniferum
TGAGGAGAATAGAATTATGGACCTGAACTGAAGCGGGTGTTGCTGTTGGAATGGAGAGTTCTTTTTTTTTTTTTTTTTGAGATCAAGAAATTTAGCGTTTATTAAAAAAAGTCTTTCACATAATCTTAGGCCTGTCAATCTCAACTGAGAATCTCAGTTCTCATATATCCAGTATAATCAAGTCTGAGATTAGAATGATTTTCGTTGAATCAAATGGAATTTAGATGCCAATTTATCAATTATTCTTCTTAGGGTTTCCTGATTTTTTTTTCTAATTAGTAAAGGGTTCAGAGGAGATTTATGGTATAAGAAGGTAAACTTCAGGTACTGGCCGACCGCTATCTTTCTTTCTTTTTTTTTTTTTTTTTTTTTTTTTTTTTTTTTTTTTTTTTTTTTTTTTTTTTTTTTTTTTTTTTTTTTTTTTTTTTTTTTTTTTTTTTTTTTTTTTTTTT
>NW_020634605.1:463-1000 GCF_003573695.1 Papaver somniferum
TTTTTTTTTTTTTTTTCAATATTTTTTATCTTCTGAATTTCGATTCTGTCTTCTATTTGCGATTTTGAATTTTTTTTTTCTTCTCTGACTGATATATTAAGTAGTTGTAGTTATCTTGGGTCTTAATCTCTTTAACAATGGTTTCCATTGATTACTACTTTCCCATCTGTTTGTAAAAAGGCCTGGATGAATGATCAGTTTAGCCTCTCCTTCACTGAACCGACCTCTTTGCCACCTATTATCCATGTGTTTGTGAGTTTGTAATTTCGTGATGCATAAAACATGGTAAAGGTGCTGAATTGTGTATTTGTGAATTGATTATCTGCTTTTTCTCATATCGTGATTACGGATTTTCCCGTTTATTCTAAATGTCTTCCCGCATTATTAATCACAATAACGGAACTGTGAGTATGTTGACGAAATGGGTGTGTTAAAAAATGTGACAGGTTGTGATTCATTTTTCTAGACTTAGGTTGTTGGAGACAATGTAGCTAATCTGAGTTGTTATTTTGATAATAACTTGGGAGAAACTATTCA
>NW_020634606.1:0-336 GCF_003573695.1 Papaver somniferum
ATGTGTATAATCTAAGTCTATATATAGCATATGACTTTTTGTCTCAAGAAGTAGGAGATATAGTAGATAGACTTTTGAGTGACGGATAAGTTCAAGTCTTCACATACCATTTTGTCGAGAAGTTCCACCGGTTCCTTGAGTAGTTCTTCTTCTTGTATGATGAATCGCTATGAAGTCCTTGAGCTCAACTACTCTTTTTATCCTAGTCCGAGACTTAGATATAGTAGACTAGAAATCAAGACTTATAGTTTTGATCACTAACATTGACAAACATGCTTGAGATAGCAACGCATGCGAGTTCGACCGAGAAATGCTCTAACAATCTCCCCCTTTGTC
>NW_020634606.1:347-1000 GCF_003573695.1 Papaver somniferum
CATGCTTGAGATAGCAACGCATGCGAGTTCGACCGAGAAATGCTCTAACAGTAGGGTCAAATGCTTTGTTTCCTTTATGAGTTCGTACTGCAACCGTTTTTCGTCAAATGTCCAAAACCACGATACTTAAAACATTGGATTTCTTCATCATCTTTTAACACATCTTCTTTTTGGTTATGTAAAAGAGATTGTTTGGATGATGATTTGTCAAGGGCCTGTTTATCTCTCATTATAAGATCCTAACTCGTTGTGTTAGAAGTACAATTATTGAATCAAGCTCATCTTTATCAAGTGCCTTTTCTTCCTTACAACATTCTTCAACCCAATTTATACTTAGTTCTTTTGAAGGTTGTTTAATATTATTAGTGGCTACGTTCATGTTCTCAGTAGAACCTCATTATCAAAGATCTTTAACTTTCCTATAAGAGAGCTCTGGGAAAGTGTAGAAAGATCATTGACTTTCATTATGGCATGTTTCTTAAACTCCTATCTGGATGGTAACGATATGAGAATCTTACATATTATTTTCTTTTTAGATATAGTCTTTCTAAGCGAGAAAGAAGTATTGACAATATCATACAGTTTAGCATAAAATTCCTCAAAGGTATCATTATCCATTCTAAGGTATTCCCATTCGGAAGAGAAAAATTGAA
>NW_020634607.1:0-427 GCF_003573695.1 Papaver somniferum
CGGACTTTGTGTTTCTAACAGAAGGAAATATAAACTTCCCATATCATTCTATCATCACCAGTTTCTTATAATTGATGTATATTTTGTGCATTTCCATAGAGATAGCATATCTTCACTGTAATCTCAAGTAACAATGGGATTTAACCCAGGTAAAACAATGATCAGCGGCCTTGTAATCTTAAATTCCAATATTCAGTCTAAAGTATAAGAGGATACATTAATACTAGTGAAGATAGTATAACCTTTTTTTTTATCAGAAGGAAGAAAATTTATTAAGAGAGTAGAATATACAAGAGTTCTACCAGTGGTAGAATAACAAAAAACAAAATGAAACTAAGAAATTAGAAGAAGACTGTATCCCAATTACAGACTGAGTTTGAGAAATTAGAACAAAATGTAACTCTCAGACTTTACGGCTTTAGTGGCA
>NW_020634607.1:438-960 GCF_003573695.1 Papaver somniferum
TCCCTGATAGCCAGCCTTACTTTATTTTATGTAACTCTCAGACTTTTTGACTTTACGACTTTAGTGGCACATCCAAACGCTCTCTTAGCTAAAACAAAATCTTCTTAGCCGACGCCTGGCCCGACAGAAACACCAGACAACATTCGAAACTCCATCGTTACTGTCTACTTGGGAAACAAAAACCCTAACTTCTTCTGCTTCTTCCTCTTGCGTATTTTCGGTGATACAAAAGATTTAAAAGGTACGATTCTGTTTTCTTATTACAATTTCTCAGACATGGTTAGGGTTTTCTCAGTAAGATTAGGTATATTAAGAATTGATTTTGTTTTTAGTGTGTTTGTTGAATTTCCTAAGTGAGAACTTTTTTTGCCACTCCCTTGATTGATATTCGAATACCTGAAAAATCAAATCAAAACACATTATAATCAATAATACACATAGCTATTATTTTTGTTATTGGAGATTTTTGGTTGTTTTGTTATTTGTTTCTTTTGATATTATCTTGTGAATACAATTAGCCCC
>NW_020634608.1:0-354 GCF_003573695.1 Papaver somniferum
GCATATGAACAAAGAGAAACTGTTACCATTTGAAGCAAAAGAGTTCAGGAAAGATATTACCGTGTTGCATGAGATTGGGTTACCTCCCAAGAAGTGCTAAGTTTAAAGTCTTCAGCCAGACTTCGGAAGGAATTAATCACCTCATATAATCATATAGAAGTAGCCGGAATAAGTTTGGGTCATCTGGATCAAAAAGTGCTAACCACAAGAAGAGGAAACTGCAACAGACCAAGAAGATACCAAACATACCCTTATTTAACTTTTTGTTTAAGACAACTATCTCTAGTTGTGGCTCAGGTTCAGGCTCTATAAAAGGGTCTAAATAAAATGCTTTCATAGGCTGGACTTCCTCAA
>NW_020634608.1:365-1000 GCF_003573695.1 Papaver somniferum
CCAGACTCTATAAAAGGGTCTAAATAAAATGCTTTCATAGGTTGGACTTCCTCAAAAGAAGGATTCTTAAGATCAGGTTGTAGAGTCTGGAAATACTCAAGTAGGAACTTAGAAGCACATAACAATAACCTGAACAACTGCGGATCCTTAAAGTCAATTAGACTTGACTCACAAAACTGACCACAATGAAAGAGTTGGTCTTCCTTAAGCAAATGTGTCGACCCTATTCTCCTAAAGTAATTAGGTTTAGTCTCAAAACTTAATAACCGACACATCTTAAAATCAAATGTTCCCACAATTGGAAGAAAATTTGTTGGTGGGAAAACAATGTCAATCTTGGTATCATAGCCTGGGTCAACCACATCAACCAGAGGATGGGTTTCTAACAACTGAGCTTCTCTTTAGACATCATTAGGTTCAGGAAAAAATATACGAAGATAATCTTGTAAGATGGTTGAGGCACAAATGTCAAGTCCTACACGAGGGAACTTTTAAGAGTTAAAGCACACGGAGAATGATAATCACCCCCAAACTTAGAGTTTTCCGTGTCTCTAGAAAGACTAGTCACAACTTCCCTAATTTTCTAGGTCATCGGATTCCCGAAAATGGTCAATTGATTCTTTTAAGTCGGGTTC
>NW_020634609.1:0-1248 GCF_003573695.1 Papaver somniferum
TAGCACTTCAAAACTTGTTCGTTTCTTCGAAATATACAAAAAACGAACAAAACTCAGGTTTTCATAAAATCATGAACGCAATTTTAATAATATGAACATCCACAGTAGACTATGAACTTCACACCAAGACAATATTTCATCAAAAATAAATTGTCTAATTTCGAGGGTTACTCAAAATCCATGTTTTGATTTTACGAAATAATAATTAACGTGAATAACTCACGTAAATTTCCGAACTTTTAATTATATGTCACGGCTCCATATATAAAAAAAATCTCTTTTCCTTCGTATGAGCATTTTCTTTGAAACGAAGGTTTATTTCGGGTTTTTTATAAGTTCACACCTTTTAAAATAAAGTTTTCGTTTCCATGAAAGCTCATAAATAAAATTTATAACCGGACACAAGTCTATTTTCAAAAGAAAAATATCTCTCAATCTAGGGATTATTGCTAGTCTCTTGAACTAATGATCGAACGAACATACGTTTAATAAAAACAAGGGTTTTGAACAAAACTCATACTCATATATACACATGTATAAAATTTTAATATGATCAAAGCATGAACAACTCATGAGATCAGCAAGCAAAAAACAAAAAGAAAAACTACCTGTCGGCGCAGGCCGGAAATTGTCTGTACGGTGATCGGACGGCCGGTGACGGCGAGAGCTCCGACGAAAAATTCCTCCCTGCTGAAGGTGTGAAGAAGAGGAGGGTATGAAGGTGGTGGTCGGTCCTAGGTGAAAAAAGAATAAAAAAAAGAAGAGATTAACTCCCTTTTGTATCAATTTTATTTCCAAAAACCTAATTCCACAAGGATTTCCTTATTTGGGCCCGCCCATGAATCCTAAACCGACCAAGGTTCCACCATCCAAATCAGCGGTTCTACACCAATTTATGCTCATTGGATGACGCTCTATTATGCCACTGTATTTTCATTCAAGCTATGGTTTGCTCATTCAGTCAAAATCCGGTAACGTCTTATCTTACGACTAAGTTCAATTACTTTTTTTGTTTGTAACTAGAAAATCACCATTCAGTGCTGACTGAGGAACATGACTGTCCCTCACTAAGCAGGGGACTTAATATAGATGGTGGATTTTCAACAAGGGATAAAATCGTAAAACCGTGATTGTAATGCTCCTAATCCAGCTATCAGCTGAGTATTGAGGCTCATGTCTCTTGTTGAAAGCATGAAAGCTCATGCCGCAAAATCTCTGACTGAGAATGTTGTCTCTCAGAGTATATGT
>NW_020634610.1:0-395 GCF_003573695.1 Papaver somniferum
ATTGTGCATCAAAATCCGAAGCTCCTGTCAAACACTATAGTACCTAACTCCATCTGAAGCCGTCAGTTTTGTTGTATCTCATCATCCAACGGTCGCTTCTATCGCGTCGTTGGATCATTCCATCACCTTTTCATCCTACGCTTTCGCTTCGCTAAGCATCAACCTTTGATACACCCGCCTCACACCCTAGCATCGGAACCTATACCCTTCACCCAAACACTCCCTTCCGTTCTTTCCATCGATCTTATCTTCCCCAAAAACCTTCTTCTTCCCTCGACAGTTGCAGTCGAGCTCTGCTCCTGCCTCTCTTCCATGTCCACTGCCACCCTCTGCCTCACTACCATCTCCATACCCCGACACCACCTCAATCACCATCACTTTCCCCAACTCTCTAG
>NW_020634610.1:595-913 GCF_003573695.1 Papaver somniferum
TCTTATTTTGCTCCCTGCTCAACTAAATTTCTTAGCTATCTTGTTGTTTATTTCTTGTATTTTGAAGCCTGTTGTGCACAAACTCACCCCTGCCCTTGGCTCACAGCCTTGGTTCCATGCTGTTTTGTCATCTTTGCTTTGTTAACTGTTTTGGTTCTTTGCGATTTCCATATTACTTTGCCTTGCTCACTGCCATAGTGCCTTGTCTCCATTGCTAGCTTAGGAAAATTTCTTGTATGCTCCCACTCCCTGTGGACTGATCCCTTGCTTACTCTCTATACTAAAACTTGGCCTTGTATACTTGCAAGTCTTTTGTGT
>NW_020634611.1:0-697 GCF_003573695.1 Papaver somniferum
TGAACCTATCCTAATGGACTGAGATACTGGTCTGGACTAATATCAACACACTGGCAAATACAAGGGAACCAGTGGTCGATAATCCTAACTCTAGGTCAACTCAGCTGGCATATACAAGGCTACCAGTGGTCGAATTTATTGTATTTATTCCGGTTGGTCTGGTGGTCTGGTCTCAATTTTATTTTTCATATCAGTCACTCTATTTCACCCTAGTAATGGTAAAAAGAAAAAAGAAGAAGAAGTGATCAGGATTCTTTCGATATTTCCATCACGAGGATATGGCGAAACTACCATGTTTTATTTTTCTAACACCTGAGCTCTGTGCTTTTATGAATAGACTCTTTAGATGTTTCCATCTAATCAGATTGGTTCCTCAAATCCTACAACCAAAATGCTTCCATCCACTTAGATTAGTTAGTGCCAACCTTAATAAGCATAAATTTCTAGTCTCTGGAGCTTATTTATTGCAACTAAGAACTTTCTCCCATACCCCCAAACTTAAATATAACATTGTCCTCAATGTTCTAAAGATGAAATTAAAAGCATGAACAAGGAGAAACTGTTACCAATGAAGCAAAAGAGATAAGGAAAGATATTACCGTGTCGCATGAATATTGGGTTACCTCCCAAGAAGTGCTAAGTTTAAAGTCTTCAGCCAGACTAAGCAAGGATTAGTCACCACGTAGAATCATATAGT
>NW_020634611.1:708-1000 GCF_003573695.1 Papaver somniferum
ACTTTTTGTTTAAGACAACTATCTCTAGTTGTGGCTCAGGTTCAGGCTCTATAAAAGGGTCTAAATAAAATGTTTTCATAGGCATGACTTCCTCAAAAGAAGGATTCTTAAGATCAGGTCGTAGAGTCTGGAAATACTCAAGTAGGAACTTAGAAGCACATAACAATAACCTGAACAACTGCGGATCCTTAAAGTCAATTAGACTTGACTCATAAAACTGACCACAATGGAAGAGTTGGTCTTCCTTAAGCAAATGTGTCGACCCTATTCTCCTAAAGTAATTAGGTTTAGT
>NW_020634612.1:0-468 GCF_003573695.1 Papaver somniferum
TACTTTTGTAATTAGTTTGGTTGTGTATTCCAATTAGATTAATTATGGGTTCTCTTGTAATTAATCTAGTTGAGTATTTTCATACTCCGTAAGATTTCTCTTATGTTGAGTATATGAACGGCTATCCTATTCATTTTCTAATGGTTATGTTAGTCGTATGCTCCGTAAGTTCTCTTATGTCGAGCATAATCAATTAAGATGATCACTTTTGTGTTTAATTTGATTGCGTATTCCGATTAAATTCATCATGAGTTTACTTGTGATTAATTTGATTGCGTGTTTGGATATAGAAAATCATTCTCATGGTTTTTGGTGTCCAATCAAAATCCTTATTTTCTTTTGAAATTAAGGTCGCTCTTGTTGTTCCCTTGGGAATGACATCTAATGGGGGAGAGTTCTTTTGAACTTGTGCTTAATGGTCATATCTTGAGGGGTGTGCGGCTGTGGAATTTTAAAGGGGTTATCTTG
>NW_020634612.1:479-1000 GCF_003573695.1 Papaver somniferum
TGCTTAACGGTCATATCTTGAGGGGTGCACGGCTGTGGAATTTTAAAGGGGTGATCTTGTATCTTTAAACTCCTTGATGAATATTATTAGCTTTGGCTATATGATTGCATCTAAATTAGATGGTATGTATTTTCTTTTAGTCATGAAATGTCTCTTACAGAAATTTCATTATGATCCCGTTCTTGTACCTTTTCCAATTTTATTGACAAAAAAGGGGAGAATTAATATGTAGTTCACACTACAAATATATATGGTTTTCGGATCATTGTGTAAGGGGGAGTGGTTTCCATGTGAGATGGAGTATTGACTAAGGGGGAGTGATACATATCACCATAGTATTATTGTTGAAGTTGTGATACAATTGGACTTTGACACTGTGTAATAATATTATGACACTGTATAACAATGATCGAGAATAATGCTTTCTCATTGTTATAGCTACGGATCTTCAACAACGGTGATGCTAAACTTACAACCTTTGGGATCATTGGAGTACTTGTAAGTGACGAAGATTTCGAGGA
>NW_020634613.1:0-565 GCF_003573695.1 Papaver somniferum
AACAAAAAGCATGATGGCTCCACTTAGATTGTTCCTAGAATAGCTTCTAATCCTTCAAAAGGGAATTCGTTACAATTTAAGCAAACCCCTCTGGAATCAATCCGAGTTTAAGTAAGTTGAATCGAGACGAGGGAAGCTCAGTGGAGCTTTGATACCCAAGGCCTCGCCGGCGTTACAAGGCGGCGTATTCAACTCACAGAAACCATCACGAACTTTGAAGCATGCTTAAAAAAGTAACCAATATTTTTCGAATGACTTTCCTATTAAGCTCGTTACCCTATAGGTCTCGTTCTAGTCAAATTTTAGGCTTATGTTCGCGTTTGGTTTTGTTTTCCTAAGGCGGGAAAGAAGAAAACGGTGATGAAATCCGAACCATTATCTTGTATGGCCAGTCCTTGCCCTTTACTAGGAAATTAAATCAGCCGTTTTCAAATCCTCAGCATATATGCAAACGAAGGAATACAGTAACTCGCTGACAGGGGATTCGCGAGTGTTTCGACAAACTTACCTCCCGTACCAGACGGGGGATGAACCGCTGAAGTCGACTCGGGCCACGACTCCTATG
>NW_020634613.1:576-1000 GCF_003573695.1 Papaver somniferum
CCGTACTAGACGGGGGATGAACCATTGTAGTCGACTCGGGCCACGACTCCTATGTCATGTACGAACCCGAGGGACCGAGGCGATATCGTAATCACCGTCCTTCTCTGCAAACAATTGATTTTTAAACTACCCTTCCATAGAGTTTTAAAAAAAAATTAAGTCCCAAAGTACAAAAATAAAGTACAAAATAAAAAGATAATCTAAAAAAAAATCTAAAATAATTGTCTCTCTCTGTCTCTCTGATTTTTTCTAGTTAATTTTTATTCTTCTTTTCTTTCGCTCCTTTCGCTTTGCTTTTACTCCAAATCTTTAAGTATTCACCAAAAACTTTGGAAAATTTTTCTTTCGCTCCAAACTCCAAAATTTGTAAGGAAAAGACAAAAACCCAAAAACGTAAAGAAGAACAAATAAAATAAAAATGAAA
>NW_020634614.1:0-275 GCF_003573695.1 Papaver somniferum
AAATTGTCACAGGATCAAGAGATACTAGGACTCAGGATTTCACCAATTCTTATACTCATGCGATTCATGTATTTATTCTAAACAGTTATAGTTTCTAAACATCGACTCTTTATTTGCCAAAATATATTTTAAAAATATTAAGTGTAAATCTTAAGCATGGCCTATCAAAAGGATTAGTCCCAAGCATAAACCATCAAATGAAATCACAAATAATTAAGAAAAATCATAATTCAATTCATAATAATGCAAATAGTCATAAAAGAATTAAATAAAAA
>NW_020634614.1:475-794 GCF_003573695.1 Papaver somniferum
GTAATTAGGTTACCCCTTATCCAAAGTGAGAGTCCGTATAGTAATTTTCTCCCACGAGCGCAAAAACCACTTTTTAGCCAATTTCGCCGCAAAAGCTTATTTCTCCAAAAACACCTACAAAGACATAAAATAACCAAATAAGTACAAAATCGAGTACTAACAAAATAAACAATTGGGACAAATTAGACACATAAATGCGTCTATCAAATACCCCCAAACTTATTATTTGCTAGTCCTCGAGCAAATCTAATCTAAAATAAAATGACTACACTTAGCACGTGCAGTAAGCCGTTAAACCACTAGGTGGCCCTAGTGGCGG
>NW_020634614.1:805-1107 GCF_003573695.1 Papaver somniferum
TTTCTAAACATCGACTCTTTATTTGCCAAAATATATTTTAAAAATATTAAGTGTAAATCTTAAGCATGGCCTATCAAAAGGATTAGTCCCAAGCATAAACTATAAAATGAAATCACAAATAATTAAGAAAAATCATAATTCAATTCATAATAATGCAAATAGTCATAAAAGAATTAAATAAAAATTATTCATGCATAAAGAATGGTTTCCTCCATCATCCCAGTATTGGGGTTTAGCTATTCATATCAATCACACACTCAACATATTAATTCAAAGCTCAAAGTGTGATTAAAAGAGTCAAA
>NW_020634614.1:1118-1433 GCF_003573695.1 Papaver somniferum
GATAAAATAGTAGTTCTGAGACTTATAAAACACGTCCAGAAAAGAACGACAACAGGAAACTGCAGCGAACTGCGACACCTCTCTTCTGCTGTTGAACTGCTGAAAATAAGACTGTTCTGGAGCTGCTGAAAATAAGACTGTCCTGGAGAGTCTGTTCTTCGTGTTCTTGAAGCTTTTTAATGGCAGCAGCAGCAGCAGGTGATCATTGTTGTTTTTCCTTCTTCTTCGCTCCTCCTGGCTCTGGCTCGACCCCAAACTCTTCATCCCTCTTCTCTGACATAAAACCAACTATTTATAGGCTTTAAATCCCCTTGA
>NW_020634614.1:1444-1704 GCF_003573695.1 Papaver somniferum
ATTTTTTTTTTCAACTTTTTGGTAACTACCATTATTTTATTTTATTTTTTCATCTCTTTTTTTTTTCTCTTTTTCTTTTTCAACTTTTTTTTTCAACTTTTTTTTTTTCATGGTATCTCAATCACTCTAATTCACCCTAGCATTGGTCACAACTTGAATCGTGGGCCCCACCTATCACTTAGAGAAACATAGTTTAAAAACAAAATAAAATAAAAATAGAAGTGAAAAGGACTCAACGAGATATGGTGAAACTATCATGT
>NW_020634614.1:1715-1936 GCF_003573695.1 Papaver somniferum
CGAAATCTCCATTATTCTTTACGGGTTGTTTGAAGAATAATCTTCTTCTTGTTGCGTTACATGCTGTTTCTAGCTATTCTCTCGTCTCAAATATCTTCTATGACTTTTACCCAACTGTTTTGATGTATATCCCACGCAAGATATCCCATAAATCTCTCAAACTAATCTCAAACCCTAAACAGAAACCGTGTGCACTGTCTTGACTTTGTGTGGATTTTCTG
>NW_020634615.1:0-387 GCF_003573695.1 Papaver somniferum
GATGAACCGTTGTCGTCGACTCGGGCCACGACTCCTATGCCGTGTGCGAACCCGAGGGGCCGAGGTGATATTGTAATCACCGTCCTTCCCTGCACACAGTTTGTATTTAACTACCCTTCCGTATGGTTTAAAAAAAATAATAATAAAGTCCAAGAGTCCAGTCCAAAGTCCAAATAAAGTAAAGTGCAAAAGAAAAAGAAAAATAACCTAAAAAAAATATATAAAAATCTCTCTTCTTTTTTTTCTCTCTTTTCTATATATAAAACAAAAAAAAAATATTCCTCTTTCGCTCCTTTCGCTTTAAGCTTTTCCTTCCAAGGTCCTTAGTACTCCACTTCGAACCTGCAAATCAAAGACAAAAAGAAACGTAAAAAGGAAAAAAAATAA
>NW_020634615.1:587-728 GCF_003573695.1 Papaver somniferum
GTATTTATTCTTGAAAACAACGAAAACACAGAATATGGGATAAAATGTAGAATTAATGTACAAAAGATGAGTTAAATGCCAAGAAAAATATATAGAAATATGCACTTTTTAGCACTCATCAATTAGCCTTTTCAAAACATT
>NW_020634616.1:0-241 GCF_003573695.1 Papaver somniferum
TCTCTTTATAATTGAAATAATACAGGTTGTGTGTTTAGATCATCAATTAGAATAATCCAACCTTTGGTTGTTCATTTTCATTGATTGATCCTTGGATATTGGTCTTTGGTACTGTTGATAGTGGTTTTTAGCTTAGGGTTAAAATCGTAAAACCTTAGTCTAACGTGACGTCACTCTATAAGAAAACGAATCCGAGAGTACCAATAGCTCCACTAACACATTTATTGAGCCATTCAATATG
>NW_020634616.1:441-801 GCF_003573695.1 Papaver somniferum
ATGCATTCGATAAGGGCCACCTCTTGCTAAGAGTCATGTAATTATGTTTTTCTTTTTGTTCATGTATCAAAAGTGTCACTATGTTGTAAAGATCAAAGTTATTTCTTACAAAAAAAAATAATAAAAAATAAAAAATAAAAAATTTCAAGTATTTATTTATTCCATGTTTTGTCATGTTAAAGATAATATTCTCTCTTGTTCCAAAATAAAAGAGAGTAATCAATGTAAATAAGAGTCATGTAAAGAGTCATCTTTTTGTTGTAAATAGTCTTGTAATAAGCAAGGAGGGTGCAGCCATCGATGTATAACGCGGGTAAACTGAAATATCACCAACTCATTGGGTGAACATTCACAATTCTC
>NW_020634617.1:0-329 GCF_003573695.1 Papaver somniferum
CATCTTCCAACATCTTGATTTTATCAAGAGCAACAGCTAAATCAGCCTCAAGGCGTTTTTCTCGAGTGAGACAAACACTTTATCTGTCATCAAAACTAATTTGTTGAGAGTTAAACCTTGCTTCAGATTCTGCAAGTTTCTCTTCCAACAAAAAGTACTTTTGATAAAGATTATCACATTCAAGTAACTTCATACGTAGGTTTTCCTCAGAATCCTTGAGGATCGATTCGTTAGAACGATTCGAAAAATAAACACCTGCGTAACATCTTCTCAATTTCTTGTTTTCTCGACAGAGAGGAGTCAGAAGTGGTGTAATGATTTTTTTTTTG
>NW_020634617.1:529-768 GCF_003573695.1 Papaver somniferum
AATAAAGATTCGAACTCTAAGACTTGTGAAGATTAAATTTAAAGATTTAATGAAAATGATAAATAAAAGCGAGAGTTACTGGGACTAGGATTTCACCGAATTCATATCATCAAGTTCAATTATTTATTCTTCAACAATTCTAGCTCAATAAATAAAAAAAACACGGACTCTTATTTTTGCCAAGATAGATTCTCAAAATATTAGTTGTAAATCCTAAGTATGGGACATCAAAACATCTA
>NW_020634617.1:779-1000 GCF_003573695.1 Papaver somniferum
AAAAAAACATGGACTCTTATTTTTGCCAAGATAGATTCTCAAAATATTAGTTGTAAATCCTAAGTATGGGACATCAAAATATCTAAGAAAGCATGACCCATCAAATGAAATGACAACTAATTAATCAAAATCATAATTTTATTTTAATTAGTGCGAAAGTCATATAGAGAATAAAATAATTTTACCCATGTATGAAATTCGGCTTCCTCCGTCGTCTCGGT
>NW_020634618.1:0-456 GCF_003573695.1 Papaver somniferum
TGCTTCATTATGGAGGGCCCAAAGGCTCTGAAGGCCTTATTTGCTCAATGATTCATGATTGTGGACGCTCCAAAGGCCTGATGGTCGAGTATAATCCAAGGAGGCGGAAGCTTTTATTTACTAATGTAAAATGTTATGTTATGGGATACCTTATTCAAGAACCCTGATTTTGGGCATACCTAAATCTTTCTAGGCAAACAAAACAATAGTCCCATCTTGGATGACCTGATAATGGGTACCCTATGGGTAGTTTAAATACCTATATACCCTTAATACAAAAATCTAAAATCAGTTTTCTAAAAAATCAAAATCAGTTTCCCTTAACATCTCTTCTTCTTCCTCCTCCTCTAGCCGAACTCTTCCCCCTCCTGCGAAAAAAAAAATCATCATCGTGATTAATTGTCGATTCGTAAAAATTTGATCGTCGATTAAACTCAACCGCATAATGACTCGTAC
>NW_020634618.1:467-1000 GCF_003573695.1 Papaver somniferum
ATCGTGATTAATTGTCGATTCGTAAAAATTTGATCGTCGATTAAACTCAACCACATAATGACTCGTACAAAGAAAAGCAGGGACTAGGCAAACCAAATCGTCTTCTAATCCATCAATTGAAGAAGAAGAACCAATTGAAGATGAAGGTGTAGAAACTGAAAATCAACCACCAATTGAACCAGAAATTGAACCAACTGCATCTCCAACTCCGGAAATGAGGATAAGAAAGTAAGTTTTACAAACCCAATCTCTTATTGCTGTTTTTTATCGATTAAATGACGGTTACAGTGTTGGGTTCGGCTCAAAATTGAGTTGCGTTTTTAGCCGAATTGTTCTTCACAAAAACTTCCTATAAGTGTATATGAACAGTTCGGCATAAAATTTCATGAAATTTCAAGCCGAACCTAGTCACAGATAGAGATGCATAGGGTTTCAGCGTATTCGATAATCATAATATGTGTCGAACCTAGCACATTTACGAGGTTCGGCTATTACGATATTCTCAATATGTGCCGACCTAATACAATATTTTA
>NW_020634619.1:0-412 GCF_003573695.1 Papaver somniferum
AAATTCCAAAATCTGTAAAGAAAAGACAAAAACCCAAAAATGTAAAGAAGAACGAATAAAAACCTAAAAAAAAAATCTAAAAACTCTAGCCTAAAGTCCGCGTCGGCGGCGCCAAAAATTGATGGTATTTTTCAATGATGTTGTAGTAGTAATAGATTCGTTGAGACTTGTGAAAGCAAAAGATTCTAGATTTACTAAAGATAAAGAAAACTTAACTCAAAATTTGATTTCAAGATATTAAAGATAACCAAGACACTAGAATCCACTATTACACATGAATGAATGACATCAAATATTTTATAACTCTAATTAGCCTTTAAATCCTTTATATCTTAATCCACAAATAATCAAACATATTCTCAAATATTAATTGTATTCCCTAAGCATAGACTATCAATTGATTAAACAAAAT
>NW_020634619.1:423-1000 GCF_003573695.1 Papaver somniferum
ATTCTCAAATATTAATTGTATTCCCTAAGCATAGACTATCAATTGATTAAACAAAGTATAATCTATCAAATTGAATCACAAGTAATTAAGAAAATTATGTAAACATTTAAAAACTCTGCAAAAGCAGTGATTGAGTGAATTATAATTAAACATTAGAGAAAATGAAATAGTTACCCATTATTCATGTGTAAATAGCTTCATCCATTGCCTTGGTTACGCGAGAATTTAGCCTCTCATCATGTTGGAAACACGCTCAAAAGTTGATTTCGTTTATGCTCAAAGATGGTTTACAAATGATGAAAGTGTGAGAATGATTAAAATTACAGAGAACGATATATATTGACTGTCATTGTTACTATAACAAATAAGACTGTCGCGCAACAGTCGCTGAGACTGTAGCTTCTAATACCCACGGCTGTGTGTCGTTATCACTATTGATAAACGACTGTCTTGGTTGGTCTGTTCTTCGTGTTCTTCAGCTATGCAGTAGCAGAAATGGCGTTTCCTGCAACTTTGATTTCTCGACTCTCTGTTCGTTCTAACTGCTCCCCAAACTCTGTATCCCCTTCTCTGACCC
>NW_020634620.1:0-362 GCF_003573695.1 Papaver somniferum
AACAAAACTCGTTTTATAAGAAAAAACCGAAACCTAACTTGATTTGCAAGTTAATTTTCCTATAAATACAACTCGAAAAATACATGATTCAACCCATGCCCATGCGCGTGTACCAAGCACCAAGTCCGTATCTACTTGAAATTATTTTTCCAAGTTTTTTAACTTGATAAATAATTTATTTAAGAGTTTTATTTGTGGAAAAATTCTTTTTCTTGTGTTTAATTGTTTTCCAAGAAACAAAACTCATTTTATAAGAAAAAACCTAAACCTAACTTGACTTGCAAGTTAATTTTCCTATAAATACAACTCGAAAAATACATGCTTCGACCCATGCCCATGCGCGTGTACCAAGCACCAAGTCC
>NW_020634621.1:0-236 GCF_003573695.1 Papaver somniferum
ACAGTTTCTAACGGTCTAGGTGGCATCTTAATTCTCTAATTTTAAAGAATTATTAGTTATTGATAATAAGCCTACTACGAAACTAAGCAGTCACCTATACGTCTGTGTATTCTTTTGAACCATCCTCTTAAGTTTACCAGTTTTAGTATATTATTAGATGTTTTAAACATTTTATAGCTGTCCAGGTGACATCTATTAATTCTCTAATCTTAAAGAATTATGAGTTATTGATAATA
>NW_020634621.1:436-662 GCF_003573695.1 Papaver somniferum
ATATACTTCTGTGTATTATTTTGAACCATCCTCTTAAATTTACTAGTTTTAGTATATTATTATATGTTTTAACAGTTTATAACGGTCAAGGTGGCATCTATTAATTCTCTAATTTTAAAGAATTATTAGTTATTGATAATAAGCCTACTACGAAACTAAGCAGTCACCTATACTTCTGTGTATTCTTTTGAACCATCCTCTTAAGTTTACCAGTTTTAGTATATTA
>NW_020634621.1:862-1000 GCF_003573695.1 Papaver somniferum
TATGAGTTATTGATAATAAGCCTACTACGAAACTAAGCAGTCACCTATAGTTCTGTGTATTCTTTTGGAGCATCCTCTTAAATTTACTAGTTTTAGTATATTGTTAGATGTTTTAAACAGTTTCTAACGGTCCAAGTT
>NW_020634622.1:0-1000 GCF_003573695.1 Papaver somniferum
AAAGATAAATCTAACCTCGTTAAAGAGAGAAGGATAAGGCTTAGTCCTATGGGCCAGATATCTAGCTGCTAGATTGGCCATCCACGTCAGTATGGGCAACCTCCTAAGTTTTATGGGAGGGCTAATCTAACAGCGGGACCACCATATAACGCCGAACGGTTCGGCGCTATCTCAGCCGTTAGATCAGAAAATTTTCTCCCAGCGCTGAACAGTTCAGCGTTTAGACCACTTTTTGAGCGCTGAACGGTTCAGCGTTTCAATCTCGCTGATACTTGGACTGCGAGCACCTGGTAAGAGAGAGAACTATCAACTATCACTGTTAGGCTAACCCCTATGGGCTAGATTGGAGTGCTAGATTGGCCAAAAAGTGTTGCAAATCAAAAAATAAGTGTTGGAAAAAAGTTAAGGCTTAGTCCTATGGGCCAGATATCTAGCTGCTAGATTGGCCATCCACGTCAGTATGGGCAACCTCCTAAGTTTTATGGGAGGGCTAATCTAACAGCGGGACCACCATATAACGCCGAACGGTTCGGCGCTATCTCAGCCGTTAGATCAGAAAATTTTCTCCCAGCGCTGAACAGTTCAGCGCTGGGAGAAAATTTTCTGATCTAATGGCTGAGATTTAAAGTGTCGAACGGTTCGGCGTTATATGGTGGTCCCGCTGCTAATCTAGCTGCTAGATTAGCCATCCCATAGGACTTAGGAGGTTGCCCATGCTGACGTGGATGGCCAATCTAGCAGCTAGATATCTAGCCCATAGGACTAAGCCTTAACTTTTTTCCAACACTTATTTTTTGATTTGCAACACTTTTTGGCCAATCTAGCACTCCAATCTATCCCATAGGGATTAGCCTAAGGATGTATATTGGTTGCATGTCATCGATCCGTATGACAAGGTTTCAACAAAGATCCGACGTTCCACAAAGCTGAGATCTTTAATTGGTCGATCAGGATCTAATGGGAGGTAACTAATAGTTCTTCTGGTATATGACTTAGAACA
>NW_020634623.1:0-424 GCF_003573695.1 Papaver somniferum
TTTGTTTGGATTTGGATTAGTTCTTCTTGGTCTTTCATCCTTCGTATATTGCTAAATTTGCCTTCCTTCATATTTTCTTGAATCAACGTACATAGAAATGCAATTTTTACTAGATGTAATACTTTAGAACATATTATTTGTGATTACAATACATTTTTCAAACTTTTTCTGTTAAAGATGAGTTTATCTAGTTTACTATTTAGTCAAAGAAATCAATTTCCGACTTATAACGAAGTGTGTAGACTTTTTGTAGTTAACATATATAAAATTCAAAATTTTTATGAACTCTTTCTTTTTGTGTTGGCTTTGTCTTTCTATTTGATTCAAGATAGATGAAATTTGTTAGGATTTGGATTAGTTCTGCATGGTCATTTATCCTTCTTCTATTGTGAAATTTGACTTGCTTCATATTTTCTTGAATCAA
>NW_020634623.1:481-1000 GCF_003573695.1 Papaver somniferum
TTCTTCTATTGTGAAATTTGACTTCCTTCATTTTTTATTGAATCAACATACATAGAAATGCAATTTTTACTATACGTACTGCCTTAAAACATATTAATTGTGATTACAATGCATTTTTCAAACTTTTTCTGTTAAAGATGATTTGTTCTAGTTTAAAATTTAGTTTCAGAAATCAATTTCAGACATATAACGAAGTGTGTATACTTTTTTGAGTTAACGTATATAAATTCAACATTTTGAAGTGTGTAGACTTTTTTGAGTTAACGTATATAAAATTCAAAATTTTTACGAACTCAACTCTTTCTTTTTGTTTTGGATTTGTGTTTCTGTTTGATTCAAGATAGATGAAATTTGTTAGGATTTGGATTAGTTTTTTCTTGGTCTTTCATCCTTCTTATATTGTGAAATTTGCCTTCCTTCATATTTCCTTGCATCAACGTACATAGAAATGCAATTTTTACTAGACGTAATGCTTTAGAACATATTATTTGTGATTACAATACATTTTTCAAACTTTTT
>NW_020634624.1:0-1000 GCF_003573695.1 Papaver somniferum
AAAAGTCTATCTATTCTATCTTCTACTTCTTATGAGACAAAAAGTCATATGTTATATAGACTGAATCATACACATTTGACATTTCGAGCTGAGTATTCACTACTTATATTTTTCTCGAAATCGTGTGTTGGTAAAGTGTTTCGCTTTGATCAAGTTTATCTTCACCTAGTGACGAAAGTCATGAAAAGTTTCAATTACTTTGAGAATTGCTCTGACGTGAAACGGTATGTGAATAACGGCTATATAACGTCCTCTGAAAATGTCTCAATGATTGGAATGAGATTTTAGATTACATAACCATGTATTCCTTAATCCGAAGTTTTCGAACTTTGTTGATTGAGAGAAACCGGAGGAATTGGCTTTGCCAAGTCCGCGAACCCAGTCCGCGAACTGACGGAAGTTCTCGTACCGAGAATTTTTGCTGGGATTTTCCAAAAACTCGTTTGTGTGTAAGTCCGCGAACTCAGTCCGCGAACTGACGGAAGTTCTCTTGCCGAGAATTTCTGCTGGGATTTTCCAAAAACTCGTTTGGGTGTTTAGTCCGCGAACTGACGGAAGTCTCTTTGCCGAGATTTTCTGCTGAGTTTGGAAAACTCTACCGGTTGCCTTAAGTCCGCGAACTTGTTTGTGAGCTTAAGTGGTTATGATCTAAAGATGTGCTCTAAACATGAAACTTAAATTACTAAGGAATGCTTTATGCAAACCGTGGCTATAAAGTTCATGAGCCGATTCATCGAATCAAATCATCTTTGTTTCAATTGTGTCTTGTGTAATTACATAAGATCTCATAGCAATCGAATAACTCTCTAACTAGTTCATTTGAGTCAATTGAACTAGTTATGGTGAAGAAGAACTAGGTTAATATGAAATGCTCATATGGTTAACCTTTTGGGCTACTATTGTAGTTACAGGAAATCCCACAACACACCCCTTGTATTATCATGACTATAATTTTTAGATCTAAACTTATTTGATATGAAAATAAAGATAAAAATAATGA
>NW_020634625.1:0-1000 GCF_003573695.1 Papaver somniferum
TAGTTTCTTTTGTTTTCTTCTTTAATACCTATTTTGGTGGATGTTTTGATGGCGAGTATGATGGCAATGGTGGTGGACTTATTGCTCGAGATCATGAACTAGTGATTTTGGTTATGTTAAATCGAGAATTATCCCTGAATTACATAAGATGCACCTGAGAGCATAATGTAATTCTGCTGGAAATAGGTTTTAGCTGGTTGCACTCGAGTGTATAATGTTTTTTTTTTTTTTTTGAATTTTATAGGAAAAATGTTTTGGCGGGTTACACCTGGGTGCATAATGCATATTCTTATAGAAATTTTTTTTTGGCCAAGTTGCACCTGGGTGCATAATACATATTTTTACAGGAAATAAATTTTGGCCAGGTTGCACCTGGGTGCATACTGTATACTCGACTTGGTTTTTTTTTTTTTTTTTGAATTTCATATCAACAATGGATCTTGTTTTGTAGAGATTTTCGAGCCTTTCCAAAACTATAAATTTTATTAAAATTCGACCTATATGTCGAAAGTTAAGTCCATTCTCGCGATTAAGTTTTAATTGGAGAGTGATAATAAATAGGAGAGAGAAAATGATACGATAAAGGATATAGTTCAAAACAAAGGATATATGATTAAATTTCCATGTGACTTTTCCACCCATACCTATATTTTTCATGTTCATTAATACCAAGCTTTATGGGTTTTGGCTATATGACCCATTTTCCGTTAGCATTTTCCGTGTTTTTTTATTTTTCTTTTATTTTTTTTTATAAACAAAGAATCTTTTTATTAATGAAAATTCGAGGTTACAATGAGTTTAAGATCGAAAAGAAGAGAATACAAAGTAAAAACATACCGTAAACGTACAATACCGAGAAATCCGACAAGAGAAAGAGAAGGATTACCGGAGTAAGACAAATACAAGTATGAATAAGATCCGATTAAATCGGAAGAATGATGGTTTTTTTCGGAATTAACTTCCAACCATTTAGTTTGTTTTTCTTCTATAAAAAGATATG
>NW_020634626.1:0-510 GCF_003573695.1 Papaver somniferum
ACTCTTCGTAATTTTCGACCTATTGGTCTTAATAATTTTTTCTTTAAAATTTTTACTAAGATCCTTGCTACTAGAGTTGGTAGTGTTTTGGATAAGCTTGTTTCTGAGGAACAGGTAGCCTTTATAAAGGGTCGGAATATCCATGAAAACATCAGTTTGGCTTGTGAAATGGTTAATGAACTCCACATCAAGCGCAAGGATGGAAACATTGGTCTTAAGCTTGATATTTCCCAGGCATTTGACACGGTGAGTTGGTTTTTTGTGTTGGAAGTTTTTCGGAGATATGGTTTCTCTGAACATTGGTGCTCTTGGATTCTTAATATTTTGAATTCTGCTAGAATCTCTATTCTTTTGAATGGCAGTCCGGAGGGTTATTTCAAAATTAATAGAGGTTTGCGTCAAGGAGATCCTCTTTCTCCTTTGATTTTTGTCTTGATTGAAGATGTTCTTAGCAGAAATATTACAAAGCTTTTTCATGAGAAAAAGATGTCTCATATGGTAACTAGAGGT
>NW_020634626.1:521-1000 GCF_003573695.1 Papaver somniferum
TTGATTTTTGTCTTGATTGAAGATGTTCTTAGCAGAAATATTCCAAAGCTTTTTCATGAGAAAAAGACGTCTCATATGGTAACTAGAGGTGGTATTTATCCTACTCATATCTTTTTTGCTGATGACATTATGATTTTCTGTAAAGGAAGCCTTAAGAGCCTCAACAATCTGGTGGATTTGTTGGGTAAGTATCAAAGAGCTTCTGGTCAAACTGTTTGTAGACAGAAGAGCAAGATTTATTATGGGGGCGGTTCTTTAACTATAATGAATTATCTTGCTAACCATTTGGGTATGACTGTAGCCACTTTTCCTGATCGTTATTTGTGAGTTCAAATTATGTCGGGTACTGTTCGATATCATCACATTTCGGGTGTAGTGGAGAAGATCAAATCGCAACTTGCTAGTTGGAAAGGTTTTTTGCTACCCTTCCATGATCGTTTGGTGCTTGTCAAGTCTGTTATTGCTAGTTACTCTATTCA
>NW_020634627.1:0-621 GCF_003573695.1 Papaver somniferum
ACAAGGATGCCCGGAAACTCATAATATCTCTTTTATTTCTTTACCATGCAGTGATGAAAAGCTTGTACCTTCCATTGTTAAATCTCCAAAGTTAGAATTGAAACCTCTTCCCGATCACCTAAAGTACTTGTACTTGGGTGACAAGGAAGATTTACCTGTGATTGTTTCTAACAAGCTTAGTGAATTACAGGAGCAAAAACTTCTAAGGGTGCTAAGGAAGTACAAGACGGCCATAGGATGGACAATTGCTGATATCAAGGGTATAAGCCCTGCCGTTTGTATGCACAAAATCCGTTTGGAGGACGATGCAAAGCCTACAAGGGAAGCGCAACGTCGTTTGAACCCTCCCATGATGGAAGTTGTGAAAAAGGAGATACTAAAGCTTTTGGACGTGGGTGTTATCAACCCCATATCGGATAGCAAGTGGGTGAGCCCGGTACAAGTAGTACCAAAGAAATCAGGTGTGACGGTGGTGGAGAATGATAAGAACGAACTTGTCCCAACTCGTGTGCAAACCGGTTGGAGGGTTTGTATTGATTACAGGAAATTGAATGCCACCACTAGGAAGGATCATTTTCCATTGCCTTTTATTGATCAAATGCTTGAACGTTTAGCTGGACA
>NW_020634627.1:631-1000 GCF_003573695.1 Papaver somniferum
AGAAAATTGAATGCCACCACTAGGAAGGATCATTTTCCATTGCCATTTATTGATCAAATACTTGAAAGTCTAGCTGGACATTCTTATTATTGCTTCCTTGATGGTTATTCAGGTTACAATCAGATTATGATAGCACCGGAGGATCAAGAGAAAACCACTTTCACTTGTCCTTTTGGTACTTTTGCTTATAGAAGGATGCCTTTTGGCTTGTGCAATGCTCCAGCTACCTTTCAAAGGTGTATGGTAAGTATCTTCTCAGAATATGTTGAAAACATAATCGAAGTGTTTATGGATGACTTTAGTGTCTTTGGTGATTCATTTGACCTTTGCTTGCACAACTTGTCATTAATCCTTGAACGATGTGTTGAA
>NW_020634628.1:0-125 GCF_003573695.1 Papaver somniferum
ATAACAAGCATCTATGAAACTAAGCAGTCACCTATACTTCTGTGTATTCTTTTGAACTTTCCTCTAAAATGTACCAGTTTTTATATATTATTAGATGTTTTAAACAATTTCTAGCGTTCCAGGTG
>NW_020634628.1:136-415 GCF_003573695.1 Papaver somniferum
TCTTTTGAACCATCCTCTTAAATGTACCAGTTTTTGTATATTATTAGATGTTTTAAACAGTTTCTACCGTTCCAGGTGATATCTATTAATTCTTTAATTTTAGAGGACTATGAGTTATTGATAACAAGCCTACTATAAAACTAAGCATTCACCTATACTTATGTGTAGTCTTTTGAACCTTCCTCTTAAATGTACCAGTTTTTGTATATTATTAGATGTTTTAAACAGTTTTTAACTTTCCAGGTGACATCTATTAATTCTTTAATTTTAGAGGACTAT
>NW_020634628.1:615-1000 GCF_003573695.1 Papaver somniferum
GGGGACATTTATTATTTCTTTTATTTTAGAGGATTATGAGTTATTGATAACAAGCCTACGATGAAACTAAGCATTCACATATACTTATATGTATTCTTTTGAACCATCCTCTTAAATGTACCAGTTTTTGTATATTATTAAATGTTTTGAACAGTTTTTTGCATTCCAGGTGACATCTATTAATTCTTTAATTTTAGAGGACTATGAATTATTGATAACAAGTCTACTATGAAACTAAGCAGTCACCTATACTTTTGTGTATTCTTTTGAACTTTCCTCTAAAATGTACGAGTTTTTGTATATTATTAGATGTTTTAAACAATTTCTAGTGTTCCAGGTGACATCTATTAATTCTTTAATTTTAGAGGACTATGAGTTATTGATA
>NW_020634629.1:0-442 GCF_003573695.1 Papaver somniferum
CAGACACACAAACCCGATCATACCACAGGTGATTACTTAAATCGGTTTTACTAATAAAAGTTATACCAATACATAAGTCAGGCCTTTGTGAATACTTCTACCAAGAACACAACAAGTTGTGAGCGGTTATACTCTATCACACATATTGGTTGTTCATAAGATATGCAATGAATAACAAAACCAATAACACCTGGCAATTTCCTTTTCGGTCCACAAACAAGTTTATGAACTTACTTCCTTCGAACACATGTAAACATTATTCCCTAGAATGAAATCCTCACCTCATACCCATATATAATCACAATAGCATTCAAATGATTATGGCGATGTCTTATCTACAAAGTTTAATGGTTAAGCAATAAACCTCGTATTGTATTCCTTAATACTATGTCTATCTAGAGTTCAAATATGCTTCGCAGTTATGTTTTCAATATGCACGACT
>NW_020634629.1:453-1000 GCF_003573695.1 Papaver somniferum
ATAAACCTCGTATTGTATTCCTTAATACTATGTCTATCTAGAGTTCAAATATGCTTCGCAGTTACATTTTTAATATGCACGACTTGAAAGGTACGTTAGGGAATGAAACAGTTCAAGTCAAATATCACTAACCTCAAGTGGAAGGATGATTGTTGTCATTGTAGATCCTTACTTCTTCACATTTTCAAGACTTCGCAATATTTTTAATGTCTCATATCCTAATACTTTCAAGCTAACCTATACGAAGTTGACTCTAGTACATAATCAAGCGACTCTTAACATGAGTTTTGATTCACTAAAATATGACAACCAAACTTGACATACCAACGCTTGGTGGGTTCAATCGAGCAATGCTCTAACACATAATGTTTCCATTAGTTCAATATCATAAATATAATGGGCTTATCACATTTTATTCAAAATCACGACCACTACGTATCAAACAAGAGTACCATTTGTCCTTATTTCACGGTAGCAACGCATTGGTGTAATAACCATATACTACCAGATCCAGAAGAAATAAAAGCATGTTCATGTGCTAAGAAAT
>NW_020634630.1:0-240 GCF_003573695.1 Papaver somniferum
TTTGCCATTCTTTTGTTCTCTGGTTTGCTTCCAATTTGGCCTAGAGCCACTGTTTACACTCCTCTTTTGCTGCTAAACCAGAAGCCCTTGTGCTGTTGCTTTTGCCCTGTTGTTGCCTTCCCTCTGTGCCTTGTGCAGTTGCTGCTGCAGTACTGCTGCTTTCCTTCCTCTTTACTTGCACTGCTTGTGCAGCTACTGTGCAGTATTGCTACTGCTGCTGTTGCTTCCCCTGCTGTTGTT
>NW_020634630.1:440-620 GCF_003573695.1 Papaver somniferum
TATGATTTTGATATTGACATGGGATTCGTACAATTATTCTGTGAAGATGAGCATGACATAGGAATAGTTGAATCTTCTGTAGACACTAATGTTATTATGCATGAAAATATAAGTGATGTGTATGATTCTCTACCTATGTCACATTGTGATATTTCTCCTGATTTGCCGATGCATGAGAAT
>NW_020634630.1:820-1000 GCF_003573695.1 Papaver somniferum
TGTTGTTGCCTGCCCTCTGTGCCTTGTGCAGTTGCTGCTGCAGTACTGCTGCTTTCCTTCCTCTTTACTTGCACTGCTTGTGCAGCTACTGTGCAGTATTGCTACTGCTGCTGTTGCTTCCCCTGCTGTTGTTTCCCCTGCTGTTGCTGCAGCTGCCTTTTCCTTCCACTGCTGCTGCTG
>NW_020634631.1:0-349 GCF_003573695.1 Papaver somniferum
ATCAATCAAGATCAATACCGTGGATAACATACAAGGATCTATTCTATTTTCCATCATAACGATATAATAGACTTTATCCTTGTCAAACAAAAGATTTTATCATATTTTCCATCAAATACATGACTGCATAGGCATAAATTTTGTAATTGTCAAAAGTCCATTCGTCCTTTCATCAATACGAATACTGATTCATGAACGACTTTACTTTTGACCGTATATGGGACCTTCAAGTTCACGGACGCAAACAATACATATCCCATAAAAATATTGCAATATCACAAAATCATAAAGATCAATACTGCAATAACATCATCCTCCAAATATTTTTAGAATTTAATAACCAATAAAC
>NW_020634632.1:0-1000 GCF_003573695.1 Papaver somniferum
TGTCAAATTTAAACTTGGGCATGTCAAATTGAATCTTGGGCATGGGCATGAAAGCACAAGCCTACGGTCTTGGGCATCTCAAAATTGATCCTAGGCATGTCAAATTTAAACTTGGGCATGTCAAATTGAATCTTGGGCATGGGCATGAAAGCACAAGCCTACGGTCTTGGGCATCTCAAAATTGATCCTAGGCATGTCAAATTTAAACTTGGGCATGTCAAATTGAATCTTGGGCATGGGCATGAAAGCACAAGCCTACGGTCTTGGGCATCTCAAAATTGATCCTAGGCATGTCAAATTTAAACTTGGGCATGTCAAATTGAATCTTGGGCATGGGCATGAAAGCACAAGCCTACGGTCTTGGGCATCTCAAAATTGATCCTAGGCATGTCAAATTTAAACTTGGGCATGTCAAATTGAATCTTGGGCATGGGCATGAAAGCACAAGCCTACGGTCTTGGGCATCTCAAAATTGATCCTAGGCATGTCAAATTTAAACTTGGGCATGTCAAATTGAATCTTGGGCATGGGCATGAAAGCACAAGCCTACGGTCTTGGGCATCTCAAAATTGATCCTAGGCATGTCAAATTTAAACTTGGGCATGTCAAATTGAATCTTGGGCATGGGCATGAAAGCACAAGCCTACGGTCTTGGGCATCTCAAAATTGATCCTAGGCATGTCAAATTTAAACTTGGGCATGTCAAATTGAATCTTGGGCATGGGCATGAAAGCACAAGCCTACGGTCTTGGGCATCTCAAAATTGATCCTAGGCATGTCAAATTTAAACTTGGGCATGTCAAATTGAATCTTGGGCATGGGCATGAAAGCACAAGCCTACGGTCTTGGGCATCTCAAAATTGATCCTAGGCATGTCAAATTTAAACTTGGGCATGTCAAATTGAATCTTGGGCATGGGCATGAAAGCACAAGCCTACGGTCTTGGGCATCTCAAAATTGATCCTAGGCATGTCAAATTTAAACTTGGGCATGTCAAATT
>NW_020634633.1:0-384 GCF_003573695.1 Papaver somniferum
TGGCATACTTATTGACTACAGGAGGAAGTACCCTGATGCGAAATTCCAATTGTTGTACACGAGTTTGCACTCAAGCATACTAAAATTCATATAAAGTGACAGAGCTCTACTCAGATAGTTTCTGGACATCATAAACCGGAGTCAACCAAACACATGGATAGATTAAGAAGATGGATGTAGAGAAAAATGTGGATGATGTTGACTAAGGTGAACCTATCCTAATGGACTGATACTGGTCTGGACTAATATCAACACACTGGAAAATACAAGGGAACCAGTGGTCGATAATCCTAACTCTAGGTCGACTCAGCTGGCATATACAAGGGTACTAGTGGTCGACTTTATTGTATTTATTTCGGTTGGTCTGGTGGTCTGGTCTCAATT
>NW_020634633.1:584-1000 GCF_003573695.1 Papaver somniferum
GCCTCGATGGTCAATCAAGGGTAAACAGGGTCCTCCAGAGGGACCTCCTCAACATCACCTGTAGGAAAGGGCTCTAAAAAGGGTTTCAATCTCTGACCGTTAACCTTCGAAGAACTACTACCATCTGGTGTCTCGATCTCAACAGCTCCATGAGGAAAGACAGTGCGAACAATAAAAGGACCCGTCCACCGATAACGTAACTTCCAAGGGAAAGGATGCAAGCGGGTATCATACAGAAGAAATTTTTGACCTGGAGAAAATGACTTCCTTAAAATATTTCTATCATGCACAAGTTTCATTTTGTTCTTATACTCCTTCACACTATCGTAAGCATCAATACGAATCTCGTCCAACTCATTGAGTTGGAGTTTCCTATGGGCTCCTGCCTTGTCAAGAGAAAAGTTTAGCTTCTTAAT
>NW_020634634.1:0-307 GCF_003573695.1 Papaver somniferum
TAGTTCTTGAAAGTCAAATGAACCAATTCTAAACTTGTTTGGAAGTGTGGAAAATCGGTTTCAAGATTGTAAGTATGAAAGAAGACTTACAAAGTAAAGATATCGACATACTTTGAATATGTGCAATAACGCTTATCTTTAATTGTTCAAAGATATTCCTTAATAGCTAAAGGAAGAAAATCCCGGATCGAATAAAATAAATTGAGAATCTTTTATTTAAGGTTTTTAATTTTATTTTTGGAAAATGAAAATTAGTAATGTGCATTTGCTAGTTGGAGATTTTCTAAGAGATTTTCGGTCATTATTT
>NW_020634634.1:318-1000 GCF_003573695.1 Papaver somniferum
AAAAATGAAAATTAGAAATGTGCATTTACTAGTTGGAGATTTTCTAATAGATTTTCGGTCATTTACTGGACAAAACATTTCCAGGAATTATGGAAACCGAATCTGAAATATATTGCATATCTTGAATATTTTCGGTTTTGGAAATTCCTTGGTCTCCAAACTTCCTTGGTCTTTGAATATGAAAGTTTGCATTTCGAGCAAACTAATCCTCAGAGACAGCAAAACTATCTCAGTTGTGCTGCTACTGGTGAAGCCGCCTATTCGGAGAGGAGAGTAACCTAATTAGGCGAAATCTCTTATGGCCGCTCAGTTTAAATAAATCTTTGGGATTGAGAAGCTCTATTAGTACCATTGGTGGGAAATTAGATAATTGCGGTTTATCTTTTGTTTTCGATTGATTTGATTGACTAACGCTGGTTGAACTTTGATTGTACCTAGTTTGTTTATGCTTGAGAATCTTCTCTTCTGATATAAGATTCACTCAAACTAGATCGAAGTTTGGATGGGGATCTTTAGACTGTTTGTAGATCTAAAGATGTCTTGTGATAATCCATTGTTAACAGACTCCGTTATGTGCGTTATTGATCACAAGAGGTTCAAGTTGATTGTGTGCAGGTGTTTATTGAAGATCTAAGAAGACTTTGAAGATTTCTGATTTGGGTTCATAATCTTTGGTGTGCAC
>NW_020634635.1:0-125 GCF_003573695.1 Papaver somniferum
TGCGTCTGATGCTAAGTTTGTTGCTTTGTCTAGAAGGTTAGAGGCTTTGGAAATGGGTCAGTCTAAAAATAGGTCCCTTGTTGAACCTAATAGAGCCTCTCAAGTCTCTAGTTGTGGAATAGAGC
>NW_020634635.1:325-596 GCF_003573695.1 Papaver somniferum
CAGATGACACTTCAGTTAGCTGATAGGTCCGTTAAAATTCCTCGTGGTGTGATCGAGGATGTTCTCATAGAGGTCGACAAGTTTATATATCCGGTGGATTTTGTTATCCTAGATACCCAAACTATCCCTGACCCAGAGAACCAAATACCAGTGATTTTAGGTCGCCCGTTTTTAGCTACATCCAATGCGATCATTAACTGTTGAAATGGTATTATGAATTTGTCTTTTGGTAATATGACTATTGAGCTGAACATTTTTAATATTAGTAAGC
>NW_020634635.1:607-1000 GCF_003573695.1 Papaver somniferum
CCCAGAGAACCAAATACCAGTGATTTTAGGTCGCCCGTTTTTAGCTACATCCAATGCGATCATTAACTGTCGAAATGGTATTATGAATTTGTCTTTTGGTAATATGACTATTGAGCTGAACATTTTTAATATTGGTAAGCTACCCTCTGAGCTAGATGACACGTGCATTGAAGAGGTCAACATGATAGGAAACTTAGTACCGAAGTTTGTACCAAACACCGAATCGGAAGATCCATTAGAGAGTTGTCTATCCCGTTTTAGCATGGATTTCGATGATGATAGCAACATTGAACAAGTAAATGCTCTGTTGGATTCTATTCCTATGTTAGATACCGATAGATGGAAATCTAGGTTTGAACCATTACTAGCTACCGAATCTACCTTAAGCCCTTA
>NW_020634636.1:0-418 GCF_003573695.1 Papaver somniferum
AATGTGTTAGAGCACTGCTCGGTCGAACTCACAAGCGGTTTATATCTCAAGCTTGTTTGTCAAGTTTAGTTGCCAAAACTATAAGTCTTGATTTCTAGTCTACTAATAGCTAAGTCTCGGACTAGGATAAAAAGTGTAGTTGATCTCTAGACTCCACGGTGTTCATCATGCAAATACGAAGAACTACTCAAGGAACTGGTGGAACTTCATCGACAAAAAGGTATGGGGAGACTTGAACTTATCTATCACTCAAAAGTCTACTTTATCTCCTATCTTGAGACAAAATTCGTATTGCTATATAGACTATGATTATACACATGTACTATTTCGAGCTGAGTTTATCTCGCTTATCTATTTCTTGAAATATGTGTTAGTAAGCTTTCGCTTTGGCCAAGATCATCTTTACTAGTGACGAAGT
>NW_020634636.1:429-1000 GCF_003573695.1 Papaver somniferum
CTCGAAATATGTGTTGGTAAGCTTTCGCTTTGGCCAAGTTCATCTTTACTAGTGACGAAAGTCATATTAGTTTCAATCACTTGAAAATCGCTTTGACGAAAAATAGTTTGTGAACAACAACTATATAACGTTCTCTAAGAATGTTTCAATGATTGAAATGAGAGTTTAGAATACATAACCATGGTTGGATATAAACATCGTGAGACAACTCATATGTGTGTAATTCCAATATCCTTGAACAAAATTATGCGTACTTTGCTGCTCAGGATAACCGGAACTAAAGTCCGCGTACCAATACGCGTACTGTCGGAAGTTCACATCCCATGAATTTCTGCTAGAGTTTGTGAACTGAAAACAAACTTATTCCGGGTACTTAAGTCCGCGTACCAGTATGCGTACTTAAGTAGGTTATTTTCTAAAAACAGTTTAATTTGTGAACTAAGACATTTATATTTTAAGGAATGCAATCTTTGCAAACCGTGGCTATAATGTTCATGAATCGATTCGAGTGAATCAAAACTGTTTTTGTTTCGATTGTGTCTTGTATACTTCTAGGAGATCTAAGCAATTG
>NW_020634637.1:0-1000 GCF_003573695.1 Papaver somniferum
ACCGTTTGCACGACTTACTCACATTTCTCATCGTGTATGAACACGCATGTTGTAGGCCGCCAGACCAAAACCCTAATTGATATCCCCCATGTGACGTGATTGATGTCTCACGAACGTGGAGTCTGAAAAGCAGACGTGTAATTGATTAGCCAGTCGTTGACTTGATTAGACAGTGAGTCTAGGTTTTGTTGAATTGAGCATGATTGACAAATGCTCAATAATTCATGGATTAAACGATGTTGATATTGCTCGTATGAGAAAATATTGTAAGTTCGACAAATTACTGAATATTGATAGTTTGATCAATATTCGAGCAACTGAGCAAGTATTTCTCAAATCGACGAATTACTGAATATTGATAGTTGGATCTATATTCGAGCAACTGAGCAAGTATTGCTCAATTCGACGAATTACTGAATATTGATATTGATAGTTGGATCAATATTCGAGCAACTGAGCAAGTATTGCTCATTCGATGAATTATTGGTAAAGTGACCCAATAAAATATTAATTAAAATATCGGTAGCCTACCAAATACTATATAATTAATCCAGATGTTGATTGTTGGGTCAACATAAATTATTAGTGTTTGAAATTACTGGTAATCATGATTTGCAGAGCATTTGTTCGAAAACCCTATTGTTTGATCAATTATTCGTCAATTGATGATTTACTGAAAATATGCCACTGAATGAAGGAGTGTGATAGACGCATTTTCTATTTTGTTCTCAACTATGTGTATTGTTAGTGCTCGATTTTATTCTTATTTGATTATTTTATGTTTTTGGAGAAATATGCTTTTGCGGGAAAATTGGCTCGAAAAGTGGAATTTGGACCCCCGGGAGAAAATTACTGAAGGCACCCAAGGACAAGTGCTAAATGGACCCTAATTTCGGATAAGGGGCACCTACCTGCTATTTACACCCAGATGCTAAAGAGAGACCGGAACTGGATAGGGGGGAGGTCATCCCCTACCTTTTGAATTTTGAAAATTGGCGGG
>NW_020634638.1:0-476 GCF_003573695.1 Papaver somniferum
AACTCAGCAAACTGCAAAATTCCAGTTATCCGTAGAACAGAGTCTACAAGCTAGTAACGGGATAGGACAAGAAAATAATCAGGATATTTCCGAATTAAAAACCCAGGTTGGTCTGATAAGTGATTCTTTGAGAGAAAAATGTAAGTTTCCTAGTCAAACACAACCCAACCCTAGAGGAGTTCATGAATTAGGTGCAAAACCATCGAATCAATTGAATGTTGTTAGAACCCTTATAAGTGGTAGAGTTGTGGACAATAAGGTAACCATACCCGATAGTGAACATACTGTAGTTCACCCCTCAGGATCTCACCTCTCAGAACCAGTAGCTGAAGAGACTGATAAAGTTTCTGATGATGTGAATTCGGTTCCTGAAAGGTCTGATTTTAGGCCTAGAGCCCCATTTCCTCAGCTATTAGTACCAACAAAGAAGGAATCGAACTTTAATGACATAGTGGAGGTTTTTAAGCAAGTTACCA
>NW_020634638.1:487-1000 GCF_003573695.1 Papaver somniferum
AGCCCCATTTCCTCAGTTATTATTACCAACAAAGAAGGAATAGAACTTTAATGACATAGTGTTGGTTTTTAAGCAAGTTATCATAAACCTTCCCTTATTAGATGCAATTAGGCAAATTCCTGCTTATGCCAAGTTCCTTAAGGATATGTGTACACGAAAGCGAAAACTTAGCGTCCATAAGAAAGCCTTTTTAGCTAGTCACATAAGTTCAATCATTCAGAACACCACAACTCCAAAGTACAAAGACACAGGTTCTCCTACCATTGCTTGCACAATAGGTAACTTCCGGGTAGAAAAAGCTTTACTTGACTTAGGAGCCAGTGTGAACTTACTGCCATTCCATGTATACTTACAGCTAGGACTTGGTGAAATGAAACCTACTCAGATGACACTGCAGTTAGCTGATAGGTCTGTTAAAATCCCTCGAGGTGTTATCGAGGAATTTCTTATTGAGGTCGCCAAGTTTATTTATCCCGTGGATTTCGTGGTCCTAGATACCCAACCTGTCCCTGA
>NW_020634639.1:0-414 GCF_003573695.1 Papaver somniferum
GACCCTATAATACGACTGTCCTGCACAGCTTGTTCTTCAGCTGTTAAACAACGACACTATTCTGCGACTGTTTCCCGTGCGTCTATGTTCTTCGCGTTCTTGAGCTGTGCAGCAACAGCAGAAACAAAGTTTGGTAAAACTCCGATTTCTTCTTCTCTGGCTCTCCTTAGGTCCCCAAACTCTCGACACCCCTTCTATATGACCCAAACAATGTATTTATATCAAATATACCGATTAAATCTCTCCCAAATCTTCCAAAATCTCTTTCCTTCTCTTCACGGCAAAGTTGCGGCAATTTCTTGTTTTAGAATTTCTACGCGTTTCTGAGCTTTCCTTTTTATTCTAAACTCTTCCTTAGATAGATACAAATCTTTGGGAAGGTTTACAACACTTTAATCTCTCTAAAATTCCCTA
>NW_020634639.1:425-1000 GCF_003573695.1 Papaver somniferum
ATTATATAGATACAAATCTTTGGGAAGGTTTACAACACTTTAATCTCTCTAAAATTCCCTAAAACAGGTCACACACGTGACTTTCCATATTTTCTGTTGTGATAAAAATCCGTCGATTGAGCCAAGTCTAATCGATTTCAACACCCATATAAGATTCCTAGACCCATAAGGAGTCTATCCTATTAAAAATCAGAGGTTTAATCGACCTCAAACTCCTTCAAATCAAGAACCCTAAATCTACCACAACTGTCAAGATATTTCCCGCCTTTTGAATTTCAAATGTAGAAGATGGTCGCCCCCTATCCAGAATAGGGGTGCGATTAGCAGCTGCCTGGAAATGGGATGCCCCTTAGTAATTAGGTTACCCCTTATCCAAAGTGAGGGTCCGAATAGCAAATGTCCTCCCATGAACGCAAAAAACACTTTTCGAGCCAATTTCGCCGCAAAATCTTATTTTTCCAAAAACACCTACAAAGACATAAAAAGCCAAAATAAATACAAAATCGAGCACTACAATATATACAATTGAGATTATATCATACACAAAAATGTGTCCATCACCAAGTGGATATTTA
>NW_020634640.1:0-438 GCF_003573695.1 Papaver somniferum
GCTCTATTCTACCACTATTACCACTAGAATGACCTAATTATAAGGCTTCTAACCTTTTGGCTATGACTGCTATTTTAGCATATGACTCATAAGATCCTTCTACCCTATTGACATTTCCTCTACTTAGAAGAATTGTTTTCTGGGGTTCCCTACTATTTTCCCATTGTTGGGTCTTATCGGCGATTTCATTCAAAAATGTCATCGCCTCATCAACAGTTTTATTCTCAAACCCACATGTGCATAAGGACTCAACCATGGTTGTTGTTGAATAATATAAACCCTCGTAGAAGATCTGAACTAACCTAACCTTCTCTAAACCATGATGAGGACATTGAGATATTAAGTCATTGAACCTTTCTAAATACCTATATAAAGATTCTCCCTCTTGTTGAGCAAAAGTACAGATTTGTGTCCTAATAGACGATGTTTTGTGCCTTG
>NW_020634640.1:449-1000 GCF_003573695.1 Papaver somniferum
GTCATTGAACCTTTCTAAATACCTATATAAAGATTCTCCCTCTTGTTGAGCAAAAGTACAGATTTGTGTCCTAATAGACGATGCTTTGTGCCTTGGGAAAAACTTCTGTATAAAGGCAGATGTAAGTTGGTCATAGGTTTCAATTGACTCAGAATCCAAACTATACAGCCAAGATTTGTCTTTATCTTTTACAGAAAAAGGGAATAACCTAAGTTTCAACGCATCATCACTAAGGTTTTTAATTTTCAGAGTACTACAAACTTCCTAAAATTCCCTAACATGAAAATAGGGTTCTCATTCTCTTTTCCTAAAAAGATTGGGAGCATCTGTAAAGTCCCAGGTTTGAGTTCATAATTTGCCTCGGTTTCAACTAACTTGATACAAGACGGACGAGAGGTCCTAGTTGGGTTTAATAAAGCTTTCAAAGTTGCCATTTCTGGAACTACCAAAGGACTAGGAGTACTTTCTTCACTAATTGTCACGTTTTCAAAGATGAAATTTCCAAAGACAGGGCTCTCAAAAGAAGAGTCTTCGAGCTCCCTGCCTTCACA
>NW_020634641.1:0-287 GCF_003573695.1 Papaver somniferum
ACGTCTCTTCCATCCAAGAATTCCAAGAATAGAATATTTTTTCTATTTTAGAATATTTTCCTTGATTTGATTCCCACCGGTTATCTAACCAATTTTGACCGAATCCAACACCCATACCAGCTCTATCTAGGCCCTAGGAACAAACCCATTTAATTTGGGCCATTGAATCTCACTGGAACACCTTCAAATCCTCAACCCTAGTCACGACAGTTCAAGAACAATTTTTCCCGCCAAATTTTGGTTTTTGAATTTGGGAAGAAGATGTCCTCCCCCTAACCAGAACTGGG
>NW_020634641.1:298-542 GCF_003573695.1 Papaver somniferum
TCAAAAAGGTTGAAGATGATATGCCCCCTATCCTGAACTGGGGTGTGAATAACAGATGCCTTAGGGGTGACCTGGGGCTGTCCCTTAGTAATTAGGTTACCCCTTATCCAAAAGTGAGAGTCTGAATAACACTTGTCCTCCGGGTGCCAAAATCAACTTTTCGAGCCGAATTTTCCAAAAATGTTTATTTCCTAAAAATACATAAAAACACAATATTAGTACAAAAATAGAGTTCCAACAATAC
>NW_020634641.1:625-1000 GCF_003573695.1 Papaver somniferum
GTCTATCAAATACCCCCAAACTTATTATTTGCTAGCCCTCGAGCAAATCTAATCTAAAATAAAATGACTACACTTAGCACGTGCAGTAAGCCGTTAAACCACTAGGTGGCCCTAGTGGCGGAATGTTGTCTCCGGAGGGTTTACCAGAGGTGTACCCACAAAACCTTTACTCCAGACCCTAGCTATCTACAACGAACCTTGGAAGGCACTAAAGAATATCCTTGGTTGGCATACAATCATTGACTATATGAGGAAGTACCCTGATGCGAAATTCCAATTGATGTACACGAGTTTGCACTCAAGCATACTAAAATTCATATAAAGTGACAGAGCTCTACTCAGATAGTTGCACTACGGACATCATATTCGGAGTCA
>NW_020634642.1:0-500 GCF_003573695.1 Papaver somniferum
ACTTTATTATCAAAAGAGTCAACGGTCCGCGAGTTTTAACCCCAAAGGAGTCACTATCCAACCACAAAAAAAACCTCCAAAACAAAAGTAACACAAAAACCCCAAAAAACAAAATTTTGATGAAACCAAAATTTGGTTTCATCATAAAATTTGATGAAACCTCATAGAATTTGACGAAACTGATTTTTGGTTTCATCATAAAATTTGGGAATTTTGTATCCATTTTTTAAAATTTTGGGGTTTTTGTATAATTTATTTTAAGATGGAGTTTTAATGAATCCCAATATTTGAGTGGGGTTTTTGTACCACAAATTTGGCCACCTTGGGTATTTATGACCAGTTTTGTCAAAAGAAAAAAAAACTCTAATTGTAACAAATATGCTGGGATATCAATACCCTACTCATTATACCTACATCTTATGCTTTATTTAGAAAAAAATACCTACATCCTGTGATAAAATCTAAATAAACCAATAAATTTTTAACTTACCTGAGGAACA
>NW_020634643.1:0-565 GCF_003573695.1 Papaver somniferum
CTACCACTAGTCTGGCCCACTTCTAAGGCTTCTAACCTTTTTGCTATAGCAGCAATTTTGGCATCTGATTCATAGCCTCCTTCTACCCTATTAACGTTTCCTCTACTTAAAAGAATTGTTTTCTGGGGTGCCCTACTATTTTCCCATTGCTGGGTTTTTTCGGCGATTTCATTAAAAAATTCCATCGCCGCATCAACAGTTTGGTTTTCAAATCCACCAGTGCATAGAGACTCAACCATGGTCGTTGTGGAATAATCTAAACCCTCATAAAGGATCTGAACTAGCCTAACCTTTTCTAAACCATGATGAGGACACTGGGATAATAAATCATTGAACCTTTCCAAATACCTATATAGAGATTCTCCCTCTTGTTCTGAAAATGTGCATATTTACGTCCTAATAGACGATGTTTTGTGCCTAGAGAAAAACTTATTAAAAAAGGCAGATGTAAGTTGTTCATATGTCTCAATTGACTCGGAGTCCAAACTATACAACCACGACTTGGCCTTATCTTTCAGGGAAAATGGGAATAACCTAAGTTTCAAAGCATCTTCATCTAAGCCTC
>NW_020634643.1:576-1000 GCF_003573695.1 Papaver somniferum
ATCTTTCAGGGAAAATGGGAATAACCTAAGTTTCAAAGCATCATCATCTAAGCCTCTAATTCTTATAGTACTACAAATTTCCTCAAAATACCTAACATGGTAATAAGGGTTTTCATTTTCTTTCCCTAAAAAGATTGGGAGCATCTGTAAGGTCCCAGGTTTCAGTTCATAGGGTGCCTCCGTTTCAGCTAACTTAATACATGAAGGACGGGTAGTCCTAGTTGGATTCAACAAAGCTTTCAAAGTTGCCATTTCTGGCGCTATCGGAGTAACATGGATTCTCTCCTCAGTCAAAGAACGTTCAACAACAGACTCTTCAAAATCCGTACTTTCTATATTAAGGTAATCGAGACGCTTCGAACTACTAGGTTTCTCTTTAACAAATCTACCTAGTGCGTCTCTTTTATGTTCAAGCATACAATAT
>NW_020634644.1:0-567 GCF_003573695.1 Papaver somniferum
CCTACCTATAAGTCCTTTCTCCAAAAGTGATTGTCTATGGACTGAGTGGAGACAATACAACTAATCCGTTCACACTTCGTATGATCGTTTATGGATATGAGATCGAGCTAATACAACAACGAAGTATGTTACTTGATAAAAAGGTCCATACTTAACCAAACACAATAGGATTCACTTATCAAGTAAATAAGAATTAACGTTTGTGTAATTTACTTTAATTATAATAAAACAATTATAATGCGGAAATATAAAGTAAATGACACAACAAGATTTTGTTAACGAGGAAACCGCAAATGCAGAAAAACCCCGAGACGTTGTCCAGAATTGAATACTCTCAGGATTAAGCCGCTACACAAAATTACACCAACTTCGTATAGTTGAGACCAAGCAACTAAACCTATAGTTCACCTAGTTCCATCTGTATTCCCACGCCTCCAACTTATAAATAAGTCACGTACTTGGATCAATTCCTTTGCTTCGTATTCTAAACAGTAAAAGAACGACAAATCTGTTTGGTATCAACTTTATTCAACCAAGTGATATGAGTTGGACAAAGGCTCTTCCGTT
>NW_020634644.1:578-1000 GCF_003573695.1 Papaver somniferum
ACAAATCTGTTTGGTATCAACTCTATTCAACCAAGTGATATGAGTTGGACAAAGGCTCTTCCGTTTATCTTAACATAAACTCCTTCGTCAGGTCCTTAGATCTATCTTATGTTCAATTACCGAAGTAATCGTTTAAGATTAAGCCAGAAACACTCTTAATCCAAAGAATTGCGTTGATGTCTATCTACTCAATTAATCAATCCAATCTACCATAAGGATAAACCGATTATTAATTGGATCTTCTTTTACCGAAACAAGTATTGTGCTCGCCAAAGATTATGAACTCACAAATCATAAATCTTCAATATCTTCTTCGTCTTCAAATATTCTTAGATCTTCAATATAAACTGCACACAATCACTTGAATCTCTTGTGATCAATCACGCACAGAACGGAGTCTGTTAACAACGGATTATCACAAG
>NW_020634645.1:0-452 GCF_003573695.1 Papaver somniferum
ATACAGGTTGTGCATTTGAATCAATCAATTGGAAATCCGACCTTTGGTTGTTGATTGATCCTTGGATATTGGTCTTTGGTACCATCCAAGTTATTCCTTGTATTTGATTAGAACTCGCAGTTCTTGCTTGAGTAAATCAAATCAAGAAGAGAGATATGAACTCGTTGATATACTTTTAATTGATTGAGTCTTGTTGATTCTCTTAAAAGTATATTCGAGTTTTTCCATACAGATTGCTAAGCGAAATATTGGGTGGTGTTGTTAGATCCCCGCTTTTTCACATTCACGCACAGAACGGAGTCTGTTAACAATGGATTATCATAAGATCGTCTTTCGAACTAACAACAGTCTAAAGATCCCTGTCGAAACTCTGAACTAGTTTGAGTGAATCTTATATCAAAACAAAATATTCTCAAGCATAAACAAACTAGGTGCAATCAGATTTCAACCAC
>NW_020634645.1:463-1000 GCF_003573695.1 Papaver somniferum
CTTATATCAGAAGAGAAGATTCTCAAGAATAAACAAACTAGGTGCAATCAGATTTCAACCACCGTTAGTCAATCAAATCAATCGAAAACAAAAGATAAACCGCAATTATCTAGTTTCCCACCAACGGTACATGCTAGAGCTTCTCAATCCCAAAGAAGACTTTGAACTGAGCGGTCGTAAGAGATTTCACCTAATTAGGTTACTCTCCTCCCCGAATAAGCGGCTACACCAGTAACAACAACAAAAGAGGAAGTCTGTTGTTACGAAGGATTAGTTTACTAGAAAGGCAAACTTCAAGTATTTATAGACAAGCAAGTTTGGACACCAAGGAATTTCCAAAACCAAAAATATTATCAAGATATTCATTAAAGCACAAATTCGGTTTTCATAATTCCTGGAGATGCACTATCCAAAAATAATGATCGAAATCTCTCGGAAAATCTAATTAGTAAATGCACATTACTAATTCTTATATTTCCCTACAAAATGAAATTAATAACCTTAATTAAAATATTCTTAACTTAATTATGTTTCGAT
>NW_020634646.1:0-388 GCF_003573695.1 Papaver somniferum
TTGAGATTAATATCTCCGATAGGCAAGATATAAAAAGTAGTCACAAACATATTCGTCTCATTTATTGTGATTCCGCAACATCTTGTTTCGCTACCATACGATTAAGATTGTTGTGAGGTGATTGATTAATCTAGGCTGTTCTTCGGGAATATAAGACCGGATTATCAATTGGTTCCTGTTCACCTTGATTATTATCAAAAGACGGAACAAAAACTTTAGGGTTTTTCTGTGGGAGACAGATTGATCCTTTGATAGACTTGTCTGTGTGAGACAGGTTTGTTTATTGTCAAAGGCTGCGATTTTGGGTCGTAGCAACTCTTGGTTGTGGGTGAGATCAGCTAAGGGAATCAAGTGCGCAGTATCCTGCTGGGATCAGAGGCGTAGGGAG
>NW_020634646.1:399-1000 GCF_003573695.1 Papaver somniferum
AACTCTTAGTTGTGGGTGAGATCAGCTAAGGGAATCAAGTGCGCAGTATCCTGCTGGGATCAGAGGCGTAGGGAGTACAACTGTACCTTGGATCAGTGGGAGACTGATTGGGGTTCAACTACAGTCCAGTCCGAAGTTAGCTTGGAGTATGCTAGTGTTTGTAGCGGCTTAATACAGTCTGTGTTCAATCTGGACTAGGTCTCGGGGTTTTTCTGCATTTGCGGTTTCCTCGTTAACAAAATTTCTGGTGTCTGTGTTATTTCAGTTTCCGCATTATATTGTTTTATCTTTATAATTGAAATAATACAGGTTGTGCGTTAGATCATCAATTAGAGTAATCCAACCTTTGGTTGTTGATTGTCATTGATTGATCCTTGGATATTGGTCTTTGGTACCATCCAATTTATTCCTTGTATTTGATTAGTACTCGCAGTTTATGTTTGAGGAAATCAAATCAAGAGAGAGAGATGTAAACTCGTTGATGTACTTTTAATTGATTGATTCTTGTTGATTCTCTTAAAAGTATATTCGAGTTTGTCCATACAGATTTCTAAGCGAAATATTGGGTGGTGTTTTTAGACCCCCGCTTTTTCAATTGGTA
>NW_020634647.1:0-1000 GCF_003573695.1 Papaver somniferum
AATCATAATGTAGTATATGAGGCTATAAGGAGTGCTAATGGTATCATTAGGACTCCAGTTATGTGTAAAAAAAGGGATGAAAAGAGCCATAACAAAGACACAAGCCTGAGGCGTGCCCCATATCAAAACCCCAAGTGCCTTTGACATATTCAAATCTCACGTGACAGAAGCGCTGCAACTAAACCGTCTTCCACAAATTTCCTCCCTATAAAAACACGAGACTAGTAGTATATCAATTTATCAGATCACTCTCTCTAATCAAAACCCAGTAAGTTAGTTTCAAAAATCTACTTTGAAACTAACCAGAATCCTCAAAGAAAATAGTCCAAAATTAAACCAAAGAAGCAGCTTTGGTAGAGATTCAAGAAATTGTGATAATGGAAGATAGGATAGGAAAAGATGTTGTTGTTGATGATGGTGGAAAACCTGAAAGTGATGAACAAGGAACAAGCAGTAGGACAACACTAGCTGACTTGCTTTCTCAAACCCATGATCAAGAAGATCCAGCACCAGCAGAGAAGAAAGAAGATGATAAAGAAGGTGAAAATCAAGAAGTGCGTAGTACAACACTAGCTGAGTTGTTTTCTCGAGAAGATGATCAAGAAGATCCAGCACCAGCAGATAAGAAAGAGGATGATAGCAGTAGCAGCGGTAGAAAACAAGAACCTGTTAGTAACATGAAAGCAAACATGGGTTTAAAACGCAAACATGAAAGTAGTGGCACTTTGGATGATGAATTAGCTGAAACTAGTGATTCTTCTAAAAGAGCACGGATATCTGAAGAAGGAATTGTTAAAGATGAAGATTTGGCTGAAGAAAGTAGTTCCGCTAATAGTACTCTGCAACATCAAGGAGATGCAAGTACAAAAAACCAAGAAATTAACTACAATAAATTCTGCGAAATGGTAAGAGATCCGGGAGGAGAGCATAAGGATTGGATCCTGGATATAATTAATGAAGGTGAGATGTTGATAGTAGGGGATGCGATACCAAAGTCCGA
>NW_020634648.1:0-1000 GCF_003573695.1 Papaver somniferum
CTTGGGACATCCAGCTGCATGGCAAAACAGTGTTTCTGTACTACACCAAGTATGTTTTCCTTTTTCTTCTCCTTCATATGATATTCTGTGACACTACCTGTGCTCTAATTATGCTTTTCGTGAGTGATACATAGGTGGACCTTTGCATTAGTCGTCTTCTATTTCGCGGTATGTGTTGTCTAACATTTTCTGTACTTCAGAATCAAAGTGCAACTTCCCGCATCTAACATTCATTTCTGCATATAGCTTGGCACAATAGCATCGGCACAAGGATGTTGGGAGAACTCGAGGAAACCTGTCAACCAAAACAATGGAAAAAATAATTTGGTAAAAACGAATATGGCGGAGAGTAGCAAATCCGAAATGAAAATGGTCAAAGTGCAGAGTTATCATGAGAAGGACAATGTCAAGGAAATTGCTGGCTTTTGGGGATATCTGATGCAAACAGTCTATCAGGTTAGGCTGCCAACACATTAATTCGAGGAATACTTCTCTTGCCAGACTTGTGCAGGAGCTGTGATACTTACGCGTACCATCTTTTGGTTTCTTATAGTCCCATCTCTCGCTGTTGCAGGAATCGAATTGAACCTGGTGAGAAGTATAAGATTAACATATGTATACATTAAAGAGCTGCACACGTAAACCTCGTTATCTAGGATGTATGTAGTATCTACATGAGCTAATGCAGTAAACCTACAATTCAAACCTCATATATCACTAATTTCAAGTGTAATGACCTCTTTTTGGCAGTTAATGGGATGTATGCATTCTCTTAATGCAGTGTTTCTTCTTATTGACACCGCTCTCAACAGCCTTGTAAGTATAACAGTCAAATCTGGAGAAGGTTCACTCAAATCTGGAGTATATTTAATAAAACTGTGATAATGACTTGACTTACTTGTTTGTAGCCCTTTCCGTGGTTTCGATTTGCATATTTCTTACTATTCAATTGTACTTACGGCATTTTCCTATGGATCCTTCGCGCATGTGGTGGTTCATG
>NW_020634649.1:0-105 GCF_003573695.1 Papaver somniferum
AAGCAATGGATAAACTATTTACAATGCAGTTTATATTCACTGCAATTGCAATGATCTAATTGTGCTTTTTGTGAGTGATATGTAGGGGGACCTTTATATTAGTCA
>NW_020634649.1:116-263 GCF_003573695.1 Papaver somniferum
ATGCTTTTTGTGAGTGATATGTAGGTGGACCTTTATATTAGTCATCATCTATTTCGCGGTATGTGTGGCCGTCTAACATTTTCTGTACTTCTGGATTAATGAGCAAGTTCCAGAACCTAACATTTATTTTTGCATATAGCTTGGCAC
>NW_020634649.1:463-1000 GCF_003573695.1 Papaver somniferum
TCAAACGACCTCAAAAAATCCCAAAATTAACTTTTTGTGAAGCAAAAACATTTTGCTTCTGGTTTCTACTTCTGGTGAGGCCGAAGCACATCCTGTTTGGATAAATTATGAAAAGTTGTTTTTGACAACTAAAAGTTCAAAGTCGTAAATAAATTTGGGTAGCGAATTTCAAAATAACTTCTAAAAATTAAAAAGTTATTTTTTTGTGAAGCAATAAAATTCTGCTTCTGAATTCTAGAAAAACAAAAACACTTTTGCTTCTGATATAAAATTCTCAAAATGGGTCACATAATTCAAAATGTAGTAAATGGACCAAAACTTGTCATTAGATGGAGCAGCAGCCGTAGATCTGCCTAGTGTCCCCATATTTCTCTGTTCGGTGAGCCCAATGTAGTTAATATCTGATATCGGTTCATCTCGGCCGGGACCGATACACTGGTACGATTTTATATCGGGGATATTATCGTTGAAATATCGATATAATATCGGTTCTAGATTTAGAGACTATAATTTTATATTAAACATTTTCTCCACACA
>NW_020634650.1:0-1000 GCF_003573695.1 Papaver somniferum
AAGTTTTAATAACGGGGAAGAAGTTGTAATCTGGTGATGAGTGGAAAACCCTAAAAATACGGTCATTGAAGTTGAGAGAGGGAAGTTCTAGAAACTATCGTAAACCCGATTATATGAACATCCATCCATCGTGGGTTGATTTTTTTCAAAAAGGTTTTATCATGTTTTGGTGATGAATCAAACACCAGTTGGTTTCTATATTAAAAAGATTTATCATTTATTAATCAATCAAATTAACACTAGTTAAATAAGGGTAAATAATATTAAAAAACATAATTGATTATGAGGTGTTCCATTTTACTTCAAAATGTCTTATTTTTGTCATGTAGTGATAGGACCAAATTAATTGTTATAGGCCCCAATTTATCCAGGTTTTTTTGTGTCTAAAAGTTTTCAATAAAATTATCCAAAATATCGGTTCCTTAATTTCTCAAAGAAAGAACAAAGAAGACAAAAAAGAAGAAGAAAACAATGGCTAATTCACAAAGGGTAATACTTTCTGCTCTCTTTGCTATGTTATCAGTTCTTTTTCTCTGTATCACGTTTCATAATTTAATTAGGGTGGCACAACGAGAACATCTCCAACACAAGGGTCAAGGTCATCTTATATGGAGGTCTTATTTATACATTTTTATTTGTGGATCATTACTAAATTTTAAAAATGTCAAGGTAAAACTTTTTAGCTAATATTTAAACTAGTTTAAGCTTAGGTTTTGAAAATTGTACCATTAAATAATAGTTATTCTCTTTATATATTGTCAAGTTAAATAAAAGAGATAAAAAACTAACGAGTTATTACAATTTTCCTAGGCTACTGATCTATCTCTCTGTCTCACATTCTTCAAAGAAGTTTCTATAACAGAAGACAAAAGGTCATTGAATAAACAATGGAGCCTTACTCGCAACAACAGGTAACAATTAAAAACTATCAACTTTCAACGTTTTTTTTTCTGTGTCAGTTTATTTGTTTATTGAACTGTTCTCTTCGTTGATTGGATGA
>NW_020634651.1:0-160 GCF_003573695.1 Papaver somniferum
TCATTGTGCGAGACTCTTCCCTTAAAATCTAGCTTGTAATCTGAAATTATGCTTAAAAAACCTGGCGTGATTGGGGTATACCCAATAAGATAAGTAGTGTATTTATAGGATGGATTGTATGATGATATGAGCTTTGGAGAGTATATGGAACTATTTGTAT
>NW_020634651.1:171-605 GCF_003573695.1 Papaver somniferum
GAACAAAAAGAGTAGGAAGGAAAAGGCTACTGAGTTGTTGAAGAGTAGGAGGGAAAAGGTTACTGAGTTGTCGAAAAGAGCCCTCCAGAGGTATGAAGACGATGCCGAGTATAGAAACTTGCATGATAAAATATCTGATCTTTTCGCCGAGTTTTTAATCTCTGATTTGAAGTATCTGAATTCTGGTGAGATTGGTAAGATCAGTTTAGCTTCGAAATGGTGTCCTTCTTTAGATTCTTGCTTCGATAAGGCTACTCTTTTATGCGAAGGTATTGCCAGAAGAATGTTTCCACGTAATTCGAATCCTGACTATGAAAATCTTGAAGAGTCTCATTATGCTTATCGGATTCGTGATCGCTTGAGGAAAGAATACCTGGTTCCTCTACATAAAGTGTTGGAATTGCCTGAAATTTACATGAGTTCTAAGATGTGGG
>NW_020634651.1:616-899 GCF_003573695.1 Papaver somniferum
CGCAAGGTCGGAATTTTGTTACCATGCCGACCTGATGATGGTTCTAGGCATCAGGAGACCAGTTTCTTGTGTGTATCCGCCGGAACTGTATTGGGTCATTAGCATGCCGGCTAGGATTCGGCCGGCAGGGTTTGAATTTTGTTACCTTACCAACCTTATAAGATTTTAGGCATCATGAGAAAGTTTTTCTTCTGTGTATCCGCCAGAACTGTATTGGGTCATTAGCATGCCGTCTAGGAATCGGCCGGCAAGGTTTGAATTTTGTTACCATGCCGACCTTATA
>NW_020634652.1:0-560 GCF_003573695.1 Papaver somniferum
AATGGCTTATGACCAATTGAGCTTTCAAAGCAAATGAGGTATATTTTATGAACTATGTGTAGTTATTGTGGTGATCAAATAATTGCATTCTAGATTGAAATAAATTGATTGTTCAATCTTAGAATGAGTTATATGGAAACTAAATATTAAGAATTGTTATTTATGACAATATATGTGTGACTCGATCATATAATGGAAGTTATGAGATAGAATTTGACACCAAACCAAAACCGAAAGAATAAGAAACCTTGTCAAAACAAATATGAATACCAACTCTCACCAAGAAATGAACATAATTTTAATTATGAATTTATTTGATATGTTTGCATTACGCAACATTGCAAGAATATCAAATATTATTAATAAAGCTTTTCAAGCTAAGTTAATGTGAATTGTGGATACAGTGAGAGGTGATATATATTGGTGTTTTACACCATATTTGTTTTGATAGTTTAAGGTTCAAAATTTGAACAAAATCGTTTGAAAGAAAGTAGTGTTGAGTTATAATCACATCTTTAGGAGGAGTAGATTATGTTTACAGTCGCGCACATAAACCAGAT
>NW_020634652.1:571-1000 GCF_003573695.1 Papaver somniferum
GGTGTTGAGTTATAATCACATCTCTAGGAGGAGTAGATTATGTTTGCAGTCGCGCACATAAACCAGATTTGTCGCTTGATAAGTTAAGTTCGATGAAAAAAAAAGGGATTTACCCAACAGTAGCAACCTATAATTCAGTTATAAAATGTCTTTGTTCATGTGGAAGGCTCGAAGATGCTGAGGATATCCTCAATGAGATGGTTGCTAATGGAGTAAGTTCATCTCCTACAAATTTTAGCTGTTTCTTTAAGGAATTTCAAGGGAGGAAACATGCTGATAATGCCTTGAAATTGTACAAGAAGATGGGAGACTTGTCATGTACGCCGAGTTTGTCCACATATAATATATTAGTTGGAACATTTTCAAGGTTGAACAAGATGGATATACTGCAGGAGATATGGAATGACATGAAGGAGAGTGGAGCTGGTC
>NW_020634653.1:0-444 GCF_003573695.1 Papaver somniferum
ATAAGAAAGGTTTAAATTAGTATAATATTGAAGGGTGCAAAAACAAAGAAATTTGTATTGGTTAGATAAACATAACAAAATAAAACATTTAACACAACATAACACCAAACTAAAACATTTAACAAAATAAAACTATGGTGAACCAATTCGTTCATACACTTAAAATAAATAATTAGTGTTGTATTTATAAGGAAAAAAAACCATTTTTTTTGGTAGTCGTTGATAATACACGTGGCGATCTAGATAAAGCTATGCGTTTCACTTTGGCCGCCAATGACTACATTTCCAACGACTTTAATTTGTTCCCTGTAAATTCAACTCTAACCATCTTCATATTCACATCTTCTTCATTCTTTCTAAAACTCTTAATCTCTCAATCTACAAAAAAAAATGTCTACTAGAATTGGTGGTCCTAAATTTACTCAAGAAGAGGATTTATCTATA
>NW_020634654.1:0-586 GCF_003573695.1 Papaver somniferum
CAATATTTCGATTAGCAATCTGTATGGACTAACTCCGAAATACTATGCTAGAGAATCAACTAGACAGTCAGACTCAATCTAGATAAAAGTATCTCAAGGAGTTAATATCTCTCTCTTGATTTGATTTTTATTCAAGCTAAAAACAATAGCGAGTCTTTATCAAATACAAGGAATACTTGGACGGTACCAAAGACCAATGTCCAAGGATCAATCAATATCAATCAACAACCAAAGGTTGGACTTCCAGTTGATGATCACGAACGCACAACCTGTATTATTTCAATTATATAAAATATAATTCGAAAAAGAAATAACACAGACACCAGAAATTTTGTTAACGAGGAAACCGCAAACGCAGAAAAACCCCGGGACCTAGTCTAGATTGAATACACACTGTATTAAGCCGCTACAGACACTAGCCTACTGCAAACTAACTTCGGAATGGACTATAGTTGAACCCAATCAGTCTCCCACCGATCCAAGATGAATTTGTACTCCTACGCCTCTGATCCCAGCAGGATACTGTGCACTTGATTCCCTTAGCTGATCTCACCCACAACCAAGAGTTGCTGTAACCCAAAATCAC
>NW_020634654.1:597-1000 GCF_003573695.1 Papaver somniferum
CACTTGATTCCCTTAGCTGATCTCACCCACAACCAAGAGTTGTTGTAACCCAAAATCACAGACTTGATAATAAACATATCTGTCTCACACAGAAAAGTCTATAAGAGGATAAATCTGTCTCCCACAGATAAACCCTAGGTTTTGTTCCGTCTTTAGATATAAAATCAAGGTAACAGGAACCAATTGACAATCCAGTCTTATATTCCCGAAGAACAACCTAGATTAATCAATCACCTCTCTACAATCCTTCCTGACTACACAAGAGGATTGTCGAGGAATCACAAACAGTGAGACGAAGATGTTTGTGACTTCTTTATCTTGCCTATCGGAGAACTCTCACGATATCAAGTCAATCAATCGATTGTACTCGCACGATAGAAGACGCAAGATCAGATCACACAAC
>NW_020634655.1:0-365 GCF_003573695.1 Papaver somniferum
TACAATTGAGATTATATAAGACACAAAAATGTGCCTATCAAATACCCCCAAACTTATTATTTGCTAGTCCTCGAGCAAATCTAAAATAGGAAATAAAATCCTAACTCACTGTCGCAGGCATCGTCGATTGCATTTAGCGTATGCAATAAGCCTTTAAACCCGAGTTACAGTCTCGGGAGGGCTTACCAGAGGTATACCCACAAAACCTTTATACTCCAGATCCTAGCTATCTACGCAGAACCTTGGAAAGCACTAAAGAATCTCCTTGGTTGGCATACTTATTGACTACAGGAGGAAGTACCCTGATGCGAAATTCCAATTGTTGTACACGAGTTTGCACTCAAGCATACTAAAATTCATATAAA
>NW_020634655.1:565-1000 GCF_003573695.1 Papaver somniferum
CCAGTGGTCGAGTTTATTGAATTTTCCTTTTGGTCAAATGGTCCGATCTCAATTTTTTTTATTTTTTTTTCATCTCTTTTTTTTTTCTTTTTCTTTTTCAACTTTTTTTTTCGATGGTATCTCAATCACTCTAATTCACCCTAGCATTGGTAACAACTTGAATCGTGAGCCCCACCTAATCACTTAGAGAAACATAGTTTAAAAACAAAACAACATCAAAAAGAAGTGAAAAGGACTCAACGAGATATGGTGAAACTATCATGTTATTTCTAACAACTGAGCTCTGTGCTTTTATGAATAGACTCTTTAGATGTTGCCATCTAATCAGATTGGTTCCTCAACTCCTATAACCAAAAGATTTCATCCACTTAGATTAGTTAATGCGATCCTTAATATGCATAAATTTCTAGGCTCTGGAGTTTATTAATGCAACTA
>NW_020634656.1:0-359 GCF_003573695.1 Papaver somniferum
ACCCCTACCTTCATGAATGATGTTTCATCTAGTATTTCATATACATGTGATGAGGCTACTGGTTTAGATATTGTGCAGTTATCCTGTGAAGAGCATGACTTAGGTAATTTTGAATCTTCTGTTGACACTAATGATCCTATGCATGGAAATATAGTTGATGTGTCTGATTCCATACTTAAGCCACAATATATTGCTTCTTTCGATGTTAATTTGGATATTTCGGATAACCATGATTCTGAATTTGGACTTGTGAAATTGTTTTGTGATGATGAGCATGCTACACAACTTGATTATGATTTAGAAAATGCTGATGTGACTGATAATATTGGTACTTTTGATCTCATGCATGTGAGAAACTT
>NW_020634656.1:370-629 GCF_003573695.1 Papaver somniferum
AATGCTACACAACTTGATTATGACTTAGAAAATGCTGATGTGACTGATAATATTGGTACTTTTGATCTCATGCATGTGAGAAACTTAGATGTCACCTTCTTGCCTAAGTCACAGATTGAGATTAGTCCACCCAACCTAGATATGGTTTGTAACAAAAATTTTAAACCAACTTTTCTGAAGATTCCCAACCTAGGATTGGAACTGTGTGCCTCTCAAGTCCTCTTGGACTATTTTGCATCTAAATACAATACTTTTAAGG
>NW_020634657.1:0-410 GCF_003573695.1 Papaver somniferum
GCGGGAAAAATATCCAGCAAAGAACCAAACTTTGGGTTGGATTTCGAAGGTGTTTTAGAGAGATTCAATCGCTGAAATTTGTTGGGCTGGACGTGATTGAGCATAACAGGCTTGGTATGTGCGCTGGAATCGATCAAATTGGGCTGGATAATCCAGAAAAAGGAAACAGAGTTTGAATTTTGCACGGAAACTTTGTGGAATTATTTTAGGAATTCCAGGGAGACTAAAGGCGTGATATTGTTTCCTAAGGTGATATTCTATCTAAGGAAGAGTTTCGGATGATTTGAAAGTCTTAGAAACGCTTAAGGAAATCGGCAGAGAAGATTATTGTCGTGGCTTGCACGAAAAGAAAAAGAGAAAATTAATCGCTATTTGTAGGTTTCTGAGCAGTATAAAAGGTGTGTTCGAGT
>NW_020634657.1:516-1000 GCF_003573695.1 Papaver somniferum
AAGTTTAGAACACCACAGAGTCAAGAAATCGAAGTTGCAGGAAGTCGAGTTCTGCTGCTGCTGCTGAAGAACACGAAGAACATAAGGCTGTAAAGGACAGTCGTTTCTTAGGGTCTTAAATTTCAAATCCTGTACAGTGCATTAGTAACAATTATTTCAGTTTGCAACAATTCCTTGTAACACTCGATCTGTAACAATTATAACTGTTACGATTAAGCTACTTTCATTCTTTTCTCACATACCTTCAATAAAAACACCTTTTGAGCCATGAGATATTATTTTGAGCGTGTTTTCACCATGAAGAGCTAAACCCCAACACTGGGATGACGGAGGAAGCCTAATATCATACTTGGGTAATTATATTTAATTCTTATATGACTTTTGCACTAATTAAAATTGAATTATGATTTTGATTAATTAGTTGTCATCTCGTTTGATGGGTCATGCTTGCTTAGATGTTTTGATGTCCCATGCTTAGGATTTA
>NW_020634658.1:0-440 GCF_003573695.1 Papaver somniferum
TTGATGATGTATCCAGGAGGAGATTTTGTGGATGGACAAAGTGTTGACAATGCCCATTCTTCCTTGGAAAATGGTGAGACGGAGAATTCTCAAAACCCAGGACCGAATGAAGAAAATAATGCTACTAATGGTGATTCCGGCAATATTGATCCTTGTGAACGGTTTAGAGACCCCTCATGTAAGTATTCCCATGTACTTTCTTCATAGAAGTATGAAATTTATGATTTGGGGATGAATAAGTGAGAACCCACATGAACGAATGAGAAATTTTGCGTCACCAGAAAAATCCAGACTTCAGTCTTTCAGTAAAAACTTTGTGGAATCTTCGTCCGATGTCGGATTTTCGCGATCTACCCATGTTTTTTCATGCCCAGGAAATTTACAAGGTTTTTCAAAGAATATTTTTGAGTTTCTAGCATGTTTAGGGACCGAAATAGGCG